>NC_143583.1:140159936-140461847 GCF_048544385.1 Mastigoproctus giganteus
CTTGCAGTTTGTATTTTGGTTTTTAATTTGTGTTTATATCAAATGCCTATGGCCAGTAGGGGAAAAAAGTGATAAAAGGAAGAAATACAGTTGACTTAGAGATGAAAATTGATATTAGCATTAGGAGTGGCAAATGATGCAAGAAACAAGCTTATATAGCATCAGCAAAATAAAAAAAAAATTAAAAAAACCATGACATCTCCCATTTCACCTATTCATTCTCTACAATCATTTTTCTAGTCCTTCCTTGAATTTATTTAAACTTATTTGAACTATCAACTTTCACAACAACAGATGGAAGTTTGTTCCAGCAATCAACCACCCGCTAGCTAAAGTCAAACTTCTGCAAATCTATTCTGCAACTGTCCACCCTCAATTTGAATTTGTGCCCCCTTGTGTGTGGTCTGAGCAAGAAGAAGAATCCCATCAGCATTGAGCATGCTCAATCCATTCAAAGCCTCAAACACCTCAATCAGATCACCTTGGCCCCGAATGCCAAGGTGATCTGATTGAGCGAATTTTCCTGAGCGATATATAGTGATCTTTCTGAGTGATTTCGTTCTGTTTTCTTTCCAGTGCTTTTATCATCCTCATTTCTTTGTAAGTGGTTCTGTACTTAACAGATCTTGAGTAAAAACCCAAGATTTTCCAGAAAGGAAAATCACCTTTCTTTTCCTAGTATATTCATTAATTTTTACAAACTAATTTCTTAACAAACTAATTTCTCCATCCGCTTGGTCACTAGGTGGCACTGCTCCTGCTTCCCCATGGCAGGGCCAGAAACCTGGGAGGAAAAGCTCTCACTCCCAGGGCTAAAAGGAGCAACAGTGGACTGGGATTCACGTCTACCACTAGAGCTAACAGGCTCTCAACATACCGAGACCCGCAGAATGGAAGATGATCTCAATTATCCAAAAAGAATGAAAAAGGACTCTAACAAATCAGAACCACCAGCTTTTCTGATAATGCATTTGTTATCAACTCAGCCGGTAAGCAAACTCTCTCTCTCTCTCCATTTGTCATCCAGAGATGGCTTGAGAATGCAGCAGGTACACCAGAAATGGTGAAAAGGCTCCAGTCAGGAGATCTTTTAATTGAGACAACACAAGCAAGGCATTCTGAATTATTTTTTAAAAATATCCACTATAAGTGGAATCTCAATCAAAGTCACACTACATAACACACTGAGCTCCTCAAAAGGAGTGATAAGTGATTTATTGAACGTCACCGAAGAGGAGGTTGTCATGGAATTACTAGAACAGAAAGTAACTCAGGCAAGGCAAATTATGGTACAGAAGGACGATAAGCTTGTCCCAACACGTAATATTATATTGACCTTTAGTACAACAAATTTGCCGACCTCAGTTAAATCAGGCTACCTTCACTGTCGTATCCGACCATATATTCCAAACCCTTTAAGATGTTTCAAGTGCCAAAAGTTTGATCATCCCCAGACAACATGCAGAGGCAAAACTACTTGTCCTAACTGTGGGTCAAAAAATAATTCACAAAAAGATTGTACTGCAAAGGCTCTGGAATTTCCAAATTGCAAGAGTGACCATCCAGCATATTCAAAATCATGCACCCTATAGAAAATTGAAAAAATAATACAAAAGTATAAGATCAAGAATAAGGTCACATATCAAGAAGCAAGAAAGCAAATAAAGCCAACAATCCCAATACTCACGTACACTTCCGCTACACTAAAGTGCCAAGCTGTTTCAACTCAAACTGAGGTATCAATTCTGCCCAATACATCCATTGCAGAATGGGCACGATCTATACTATCAACATCAACCTACCACCAGACCTGTTCTAGTTGATGAAATAAGTTATACCCCTATCTCAGTTCCACCTAAATTCTCATCACGTGATAAAATGTCTAATAAATCACAAAGGCAACAAAGAATTGCAAAAGACAAACCCAAATAGAATGGACTCTGAAGATATAACTACACACAATAAAACAGTCCTTGATCTTCATGCAGATGATATGGAGACTGGATATTCACCTGGTCAAACTGATGATGTTGAAGAGAGTACAGATTCCGGACATCCCAATTTTCCTAGAAAAGATAAAATGAAATTGACCGTCAAAAGCAAACCACTCACAAGAAACAGACAGACTCTCCTTCCCTCCTCAAACCCAGATAATGCAGCACATTGTACAATGGAATTGTAGAGGTTTATGCAGCAATACCCTGACATCTATGATTTAATCTCCCAATATGGTCCTGTAGCTGTTTGCTTACAAGAGACTAATCTAACTCCATCAATCAAAAATTTTACATTTTACAGAAAAGATAGAAACTCTTCATTATCCACATGTGGAGGCGTCGCATTTCTAGTTGACTGTAAAATACCTTCTAGAAACATTCCACTTCAAACCCACTTAGAAGCTGTTGCAGTACATGTATCAGTTGGGCAAATACTAACTTTAGTATCTCTGTACCTTCCATCTAGTAAGATGTGCATGTTCAAAGAACTAGAAGACCTCATAAAACAAATACCACTACCTTTTTGTATCTTAGGTGACTTCAATGTGCATCATCCATTGTGGGGGATCAGAATGCATGAACAGTATAGGACACTTGATAGAGATGATACTAGACCAACTGAATATGACATTACTGAACACTGGTGAAAATACTTATACTCACCTTCTCACTGGATCTGTGTCATCAATTGATTTAACTCTCTGTTCCCCCATATTGTATCCCAGTATAGAATGGACAGTTTTAAACGATCCACACAATAGTGATCACTTCCCAATCATATGCAGAATCCAAATGCTTCAAGCCCCATACCCTGACCATCGCTTAAAATGAAAATTCTCCAAAGCAGATTGGGAAAAGTATTCACTCCACCTTTCTTTTGATAGCCAATTGATCAGACTACAACCCATTGATGATGTCACAGAGCATATTACCAGGCAAATACTGACCATAGCCTCTGCAGCAATACCTCAAGCCACCACATGTAAACACAAGAACCTTAAACACTGGTGGAATGAAACTTGTACCAATGCCAAAAAGATAAAAAATAAAGCTTGTAACCTGTTCCAGAAGTTCACAACTACCAACAGCCTAATTCAATATAAAAGGCTCAAGTCGAAAGCTAGACAAATTAGAAGAAAAGCCAAAAAGGAATCATGGATACAGTTTGCCACCACTATTACAAAGGATACTAGCAGTCAACTTATCTGGAAAAAGATTCTGCAATTAAATGGGAAATATCTACCTCCTCCTCCCATCTTGCCAAAAATGGATAGGGAATACCTTCTTCTGAAGAAATAGCTAATGCCTGTGCAGAGACTTTCTACCAAACATCTGCCACTTCAGCATATGGCAACTCATTTCTTCAAATCAAAGCTTCTTCTGAAAGGTACAAAATAAAATTCCATACTACCCAATATATTGCCTATAATCAACAGTTTAACCTATTTGCAAACAGCATTAAATAGATCACCCAACAGTGCAGCTGGACCTGATGGAATATATTATGTAATGCTGAAACATAAACAGTATGGCCTTGAATTTACTATTAATTAATGTTCTATAACCAGATTTTTCTTGATGGTACATATCCATCTTCCTAGCATCACTCTGTTATTTTAGCCTTTTCTAAACCAGGAAAAGATCACTCACTTACAAAAAATTACCAACCTATCTCTCTAACCAGCTGCCTAAGTAAAATCCTAGAAAGAACGATACACAAATGGCTTACTTGGGTCCTTGAAACTAAAGCACTGATGAACAACAATCAGTTTGGATTCCGACAAAATAGATCCACTTTGGATAACACAGAACCTTTCAGATCTGATATCAATCTGTACTCTCTCAGTCCTACTCAAGAAGGTGTCCCACAAGGATCAGTACTTAGGTCTACCCTGTTCTCACTTAGACTGAACAATATAACACAGAACATCCCCAATACTGTAGAACTATATATGCATGCCGACAATCTTACTATATCTTGCCATTCACAAAATATTCATACCATTGAAAGACAGCTGCAAATTTCGATAAATAAGTTGGAGACATGGGAACCACAGAATGGATATCGTTTATCAGAACAAAAAACAATTGCAGTTCACTTCTGCAAAAAAAACATAAGCTACACCCAGAACCTGAACTCAGATTAAAAAGCCATTTCATCCCTCTAACCAGTAATCTTCATTTCCTAGGCTTAATATTGGACACCAAACTTAACTTTGTTTCACATATCACATACCTCTGAACTGTTTCTTTAAAGAAACTTAATATACTTAGGTCTATTTCTGCCATGACATGGGGTGCTGATAGATGCACTCTATTATATTTGTACCATGCTATTATCAGGTCTCGTTTAGATTATGGTGCCAATTTATATGACTCAGCTAGGAAAAGTGCATTAATCAGACTTAATATCATCCAACACAGTGCCCTTCTTACTGCTCTGGGCTCATTTAGAATATCCTCTGTCCAGAATCTGTATGTAGAAGCACACGAACCTCCACTTCACCTTAGAAGGAAAATTCCAGTCCATCCTGTTCAACCGTTGCTTTCCGATCCTGAACGGGCAGCATTCTATAACAATAAACGAAATGAAAATAGACCTACTGGCATTAGACTAAAAGATTTGCTTCGCACCTGGAATATTGATTTTGATAACATCAAGAGAGCAATGTTCCTGATCCACCCTAGTCTGTAAATCTCCCCCAATGTGATACCCACTTTCAGAAATCCCTGGAAATGAAAATATCAAACAACTACATAAAGAACATGCCCTCAACAATACACAAAGCTGCCAAATATATACAGATGGCTCAAAAACAGTTCTGCTGTTGGTGCTGCGGCTGTCTTTCCTTCTTTTACAGTCTCCATATCACTACCTGTTGAATGTAGCAGTTATACTGCAAAGTTATATGCGATAAAATTAGCCTTACAGAATATTAACGCTTTCCACAGTGCTAGCAGTATAATATACACTGATTCCATGAGTGTAGTGTCTGCAATGGGCAATCAATTTTCAATATCACATCCAATCAAAAAACAAATCATTTCCTGTTTAAACCATCTACGAAGGAATCATTCAGTGAAATTCTGCTGGATTCCAGGGCATTCTTGTATCATAGAGAGCAGATCAAGCAGCCAAAAAACCAAACAGTACAACACCAGCAAATTACCAAGTACCATATAGAGATTATTTGAAGCATATAAAAAAGTCTGTATATTTCAGTAGTCAGAAATATAGAAGCCAAAAAATATAACAAATTGCTCCAAATCAAAAAAGAACCAGCATTATGGATTTCCAGCTTCAGACAAAATAGACAGGAAGAAGTTGTACTAGCAAGACTCAGGACATATGTCTCATAGGGATGACCCACCTCGATGCACCCATTTTACATTACCACTTACAGTCGACCATATACTTTTTAGATTGTTATCGCTATTCCCATTTCAGAAGAGGTACTTTCCACTTTCCATCACAACTGCAAGAACCATTATTGCTTACCCACATGATAGAGAACAGTGCTAACTTAGCTGAACTTTATACCTTTCTGAAACAAAAATATGAATTCCTCTGATGCAAAATGGAACAGATTATATTATTTTAGGATAATAATATAGGACCTGACACATTTTGGCCTCAGCTGCCCTTGTGCCCTTAAACACTAATACCAATATAATACAGATCACCTTGCATGTGTAGCGCCTCCGCAGCCAGGTGGGAAGGAGCAACAGTGCATAGCACACGCTTCTTGATTAGACCGGGGTTCGAGCCCGTCACCACCAAATACGGAGGATGCGGAAAAGTCAGGAAATGACCACCGCATATCCAGGAGCAATATGGCCTTAGTTGCTAATGCTCCTAAAAACCAAATAACAATAACAACCTTGCATGTGCCTAGTCCCCAAATGCTGCAATTTGGAGAACTTGAGCTTTTCTTGGTTCTCCTTACCAATCTCGTTGCTCTTCTCTGTAAACATTCCAGCAGCTCTATATCCTTCCTAAAATCAGACCTCTAGACCTGTATGCAGTACTCAAGTTGTGGCCTGACCATTGCCTTATACAAAGGGATAATCACCTCCTTATCCTTGCTAGAAAAATTCCTGTACATCATTGACAAGACCCATGTATATCATTGAGCTGCTCTGGCAGCCTGTCTGCACTGCCTAGAAACCTTATCTGACTGCACAATTACCACCATGGTTTTTTCATTCTTCACTATTCTGAGTGTAGTACCGCACAGTTGGTACATTACTACGGGGTTACTGCTTCTGTAGCCAAGTGGTCAGGAGCAGGAGTACAGTGGCACACGATCTTTGAGTTGATCAGGGTTCAAGCCCCCTAACTGCTGAATACGGTCGATCTGCCAACCAGCATGGCAGATTATGGTCCATTTCCTTCAACATGAATTGTTGAGACTTCCATCCTGCAGTGGATTGATAATGGTTTATTTATTTATTTATTTTTTTTATTGCTATCCATATGCAGTTCTTTGCATTTGTTAATGTTAAACTTCAGTTGCCATCTCTTTTCCCAACTTTTCTAGATCCTGTTGCAGTAGCTCACTGTCAACCTTTGTATCATCTGCAAACTTGGACATTAAGCCTAATATACCTTCATCAATATCATTGATAAATATAGAAAACAACAATGAACCTTGAGGGACTCCGCTAATAATATTAGTCCACAAAGAGTGGTGTCCATTGATTACCACTCTGTCTTCTCCCACTCAATCATCCCTTTATCCATAGCAGCAACTTGCCCTTAATGCCGTAATGCTCCAGTTTGTACAGTAGTCTTCCATTTGCAACAGTATCAAAAGCTTTCCTGAAATCCAAGTATATAATATCAAAATTATTTTTGATGGGAAAATATCTGTGGTGGGACCTACTAAATTTTTCAGACTGAAGTAAAACCGACTGGTAACGAAAATGTGAGATGGAAATGATGCTAACTCAGTGACTAACGTAATTCGGTAGAGCAAGTAGTGTGTGTTTGCATGAAACGTTACATCGTTCATAACTTCGCTTCTAGCTTTTAGTTCAATTTTAAAAATTTAAATAGTTTTGATTTTTGACAAAAATATTTTTATATAAAATCAAACATCTTTCATGCGTACATGGTACATTTGCAGTTTTTTGCATCGAGTTCCTTTGTGTCCACATAGTATCCAATCAAATTGGTTAGACAAGTCTTCTCCTTAACAATCGTGCTGTGTCTGAACTATAACTACAGTCTTGTCTAGGTGATTCTGCAATGCTTCTTTAACCAGTGACTCCATTATTTTCCCTGGAACAGAAGTTAAACTAACAGATCTGTGATTACTCATGTCACCCTTTGATCCCCCCCTTTGTACTTTACCTAGCCGGGTGGGTAAAGTGCCTGCCTGGCAACCCAAAGGTCGCGGGTTCGAATCCCGCATCGGGCTTGGATCAAAGTACTGCAAAAACCTTGGGAGGTGCATTATGGCCACAGAAGCCAATGCGCCAACAACTACCAAAAAAAAAAGATTACAGACTAGTTTATATCTACCTTAGACTTTTTTGTTGCTTGATAATTTATATGCATCTCATGCACTTTTCTTCTCTGCCATGAGTTTCATCAGTTCATCTGTTATCCATTTAGGTTATCAATATCTTGAAGTGTATTTCTTAGTTGGTATGAAAAACCTTGTAGCTTCTATGATTAATTCCTTGAATGCTTATCATTTAGTATTTGCTGTTGGTAACATCATCAGTTAGTCCCACTGTATAGAATTTAAAAACTGTCTGAAACCCCTGTAGTCACCTTTACAAAAGCAAAAACCCCTCTCTATACCTTTGATGGTAGTTACTTCTTTAAGCGGGCACCTCCGTAGCCAGGTGGGAAGGAGTAGCAGTGCGTAGCACACGCTTCTTGATTAGACCGGGGTTCGAGCCGTCACCACCAAATACGGAGGATATGGAAAGGTCAGGGAATGACCACCGCATATCCTGGAGCAATATGGCCTTAGTTGCTAATGCTCCTAAAAAAAAAAACCAAATAAATAAATAAAAACTTTAAGCAAATTCCAAATCAGTGCACTGTGATCAGTGACACCTAGTTATTCTTTTATTTGCAGATTCTTAATGCATGAATAATCACTGCTGATAATCAGATCAAAAGAGTATTATTCCTTCTTGTTGCCTCTCTAGCATGCTGCTATAGAAAACAGTCATCCAATAAATAAAATATGAGTGGTAAAATGGTCTCAGACTTAGTACATGATTTAAAATTATCCCATTTGACAATTTCTACCATTTTAAGGAACAAAGAGTGAATTTGTGACACAGTGAGAGAATCGGCACCAATAAAACCTACAGTAATTACAAAAAAACTGAAAGGTCCCATCCACAAAATGGAAAAATTTTTAATGATTTGAATGGAACATCAAATTCAAAAATGTATTCCACTAAGTTTCATGACTATCCAAACTAAAGCACACTGTCTTTTTGAACACCTAAGAAGAAGGGAAGGTGATGGTTATGACCAGAGTTTTAATGCAAGCCACGGCTGGTTTTAAAGGTTCAAAGTTCATGAAAACTTTCATAATATGAAGATAAGTATGAAGCAGCAAGTGTAGATTGGAAAGCTGCTAATATCTTCAAGAATGATTTTGATGTGTTGCTTAAACAAGACAATTATTTAAATTATTGAAGAACAAATTTTTTAAACTGGTCTCTTCTAGAAAAAAAATGGCTGACCATACATATATTCAAAAAGAAGCAAAAGAGGCATATAAGGATCGCATTACTCTTTTACTACCAATTTTAAACACACACACACACACACACACACACACACACACACACACACACCAACCGTTTATGACTGATTGAATAATGAAATAAAATAAAATAAAATGATAAAAAAGACTGTAAAATAATATTTACAAAAAAACTTTTAATTATTTACAAAAAACTGAAATATAACAAAAATAAAATAAGTAAATAAGTTAAAATACATTAAAATATAAATATAAAAGCGATAAAAAATACGATAAAAACACTATTAGAGCTTTCGGAGGTGTCTACCTCCTTCCTCAGTAATAGTGAGACTTGAGCGACACATCCTTAAGTACCAGGTCAGATCGCATTGCGAGGATGCTTCGCGACTTTCAGACATGCTGTGTGCAGCTTCCGGGCCGGAGGTTGCACACAGTAGTGTCACAGGTCAAAGACCCCATTACTAGGGATTCTAGTAGTGGGGTCGTATATGAGATCACATGCCCCGATTGTGGGGAATGTTACGTGGGGGAGACAGGACGGCGTCTCAAGGACCGTCTGGGGGAGCATTCACGAGCGATATGGACCGCAGAGCTCAATAAATCCACCACTGCCGAGCACTATTGGGAAAAACAATACCAGATCTCCCCCAACAACGCTGTCATCCTTGACCGGGCGCATAGATTCTGGGACCGCAAGTGGCTGGAAAGTCTGTGGATTGGATCCTCTGGTAACAATAGCATGAACAGAGACAGGGGAGTTAGGCTTCACCCCCTTTTTGAGGCGGTGGTTTTGGCCAGAGATAAACGTTTTAATTTTCCACGTCTCCAGGCCACTTCCGGTTCTGGTACAAGTGAAAGGAATGCTGAGTATGCGCCTGGTCATCCACGTGTGCCGTGAACCTGGTACTTAAGGATGTGTCGCTTAAGTCTCATTATTACTGAGGAAGGAGGTAGACGCCTCCGACAGCTCTAATAGCGTTTTTATCGTCTTTTTTATCGCTTTTATATTTATATTTTAATGTATTTTAACTTATTTACTTATTTTATTTTTGTTATATTTCAGTTTTTTGTAAATAATTAAAAGTTTTTTGTAAATATTGTTTTACAGTCTTTTTTATCATTTTATTTTATTTTATTTTATTTCATTATTCAATCAGTCATAAACGGTTGGTGTGTGTTTAAAATTGGTGGGATGATAATTGGATGGGAGGGATTTGTCACCCTTTTTAGGAACTGGCTGGATATGAGCATATTTCCAAGCAGAAGGAAAAACACCTTTGGAATAAGAAAGTGAAAAAAAGGCAGCAAAGAATAGGAGTAAGTTCAGGAGCACAGGTTTTCAGAACAAGTGGAGAAATACCATTGGGACCTGGAGCTTTCTTAGCATCAGGATTCATCAAAATTCTTCTGACATCCTTTTGACGGAAGACCACAGGAGGCATTGAATGGTGCATGTTGGGAATGGTGGGAGGTGTTTTACCAAGATCATTAATACATCAGTTGGAAGAAAAATGGGATGCTAGCAGGTCAGCTTTATCCTTGGCTGAAATGACAACAGAACAACCATCTGGTTTGGACAGAGATGGGAAAAAGTTGCGGCCAATAGCTTTGGCAAGAGACCAGAATGCTCGGCTACCATTAGGGCAAGAAGCAAGTTTTCTACTCTTGGCCTGTTCGAACTCTAGTTTGGACTGATTAATTGCTTCACAATTGTTGCGAGCTTTGGTGTAGGCAGAAAATGAAACTGAAGAATTAGAAACAAGCCAATTATGATATGCAACATTCTTCTCTTGAACAGCCTTAGCACATTTATTGGAAAACCAAGGTTTAGATAAAGGACAAGGTTTTAAAGTGGAGTGTGGGATAAAGGATTCCGTTCCTACAAGAATAACTTCACTGACACTATCTGAGCAAACGTTGACATCAGAAGTTTTGAAACAGTAATCAGACCAAGGAAAAGAAGAAAAGAAATCTTGCAGGTCATCCCATTTTGCATTCTTGTAATGCCAAACAATACGAGGTTGGGAATAGTCATGAGATAAAGGCTCCATTGGAGAAGAGACAATCACCAAGTTATGATCTGAGGTGCCTAAAGGACCACTCACTTCGACCGTGTACTTAGAAGGGTTGTTTGTGGGAGAGAAAGATCAAGTGTGTTGGCTGTATGGTTAGAATTGTCCGGTATTCTTGTAGGTAAATGAATAATCTGTGCAAGGTCATTAGTAATTGCAAAAGCCTCAGCATCTCGACCAGCTGAGTCAGTGTGACTAGAAAACAAAAGCCAACTGGAGTCGTGAACATTAAAATCACCATGGAAAATTACCTCACTGTTAGGAAAGTTGGACTGGAGAAAGCCAAGTTGTAAAGAGAAGTCAAAGAGCTCCAAGTGATTAGTGGAGTTGGGAGAACGGTAGAGACAACATTTAAATTTGACAAAATGAGATAGAGAGATTTTAAGCCAGAGAAAATCAAAGAGAGGAGATTCCAAATTGCCAAGTCTCTGACAGGGTATATCAGAATGGACATATGCACAAGTACCACCTTTGAGGCAAAAGGAATCATACAGCGAATAATTTGGGCATCTGAAATGAGCAGTAGTTGAATCAACCGATAACTGAGATTCTGTCAGAAAAAGTACGTGGGGTTTGGCAGACTGCAAGTGGAAATGGACATCGTTGAGATTAGAATTGAGATGACGTATATTTGTGAAATGAAGTAGGAAGCATTTGGGAGGTTTAGATCTTTTTGCAGATAAGCTTGCTCTATTAGTTTGACAATTCATGCTGTATTCAGTAGTAAGAAAAAGTGGGTGGGACATGCTGTATGAAGTAACGAAATTTTTGGATATGGTGTACGCATGGTAAGAATATACCCAGATCCTTGACATAACGTGGCCTCAACAATGCTCCCCACATACACACTACTCAGACTCCCTCCAGTCACTATCTGGCAGAGTAGAGGTAGCAAGATTATACACTAGCTGATCCGGAAGCCTCCTAGAGAATTACCAATAGGTTCGGTCCAGTGTACTAACTAGCGGCCGGCCTGCGAATACCGTTTTAGAGCTGTACCCTCGAAATGTAATGAATATTGGATCTCTCCACGATGTCCATCATAATCTCAAAAGTCATCAGTCATACTGCATGATGGAAGAGATGGGAAAGAGTTGGCCGGAACTTAGCTCTGGAGACTAAACATGGGTTCCACCACTTCAAGCCTCCAATAAGCAAAGTGGTGGTATTGCACCGGTTGATGAGAGTCATCTACCACCTAGTACTGCCTGGTAACATATAGGGGCGACATTCCTCCGTGTGGTACCACACCTCGAACCCTGCTTACGTTGGTTCACACCTGGGTGGTTACCCACAATGTACTTGTGCATGGAGGTTATACCCAGGATTACTAACAGCCCCACCATCGTGAAGGTGCAAGCAGAGGATTTGGCTGTCACAGACCGTCTGGACTTCGCCAAAATTGGGTCCACTTGACTTGAGTGTCACCCGAATATCAGTTCCATCAGCGTTTTAGACTCCCAGGTAGCAAGTTCAGCTTGTCTGGCATGTCTGAGAAAATGTCTGTGGCAGCCTCAAGGACCAAAGGGCTTAATCCTATTAAACATTTTTGGGTTGAGCTGGAAAGAGCTGTTCGCTGCAGGCCTAAACCTCCGTTGAATCTCAAGGAACCGTGTGACACACTTGTGTCTGCATGGTACTTCATTTCTGCACAATGTTTTCAGCCTCGTTCAATCCATGCCTAGACGAATTCAGGCTGTTTTGAAGGCTAAAGAAGGCTCAACATGCTACTAGGTAGGTGTACGTAATAAAGTGGCACAGTGTATATAGAGAAAGATGTAAATAGTATATGGGAAAAGAATAACAAATATTACACAGATTTAATTGAACTGAATGGTTTAAGTTTAAAGTAAAACTACAGAATTTTATTGAGTATTCTATAAAGTTATAATTTTAATTAATCAATAAGAAAATAACTATATTTACTTTTCATTTCTATTAATCACAGAAAAAGAAAAATTCAATTAATTTAAGAAAAAATCGAACCCCTGAAAAGTAATGCTTTGTACATTAACTAATTTGTTTATAATTGATAGGGAGTTGGCTCGTTTTATTGCTGCTGGAAGATTGCATTGCAAGATTGACAAAGTAGGGGGAATAGTAGAAACCAACAGACCAGATAGTAAGAACTATCAGTATCAAGTAAGTGAATTTTATGCAAAGAAAAGGAGCAGCTGTTAGTAATATAAAATATTTTGTGCTGGTTTGATGCATTCTACAAAATTTGAAAGGAATTTGGGCTAAGATTTGTGATGCCCTAACAAGAGGTGTGTGGGGGAATTAAATCCTAACTTTTGGTTATTTGTAGTTTTTTGGTTTGGCATTTAAATGTTGAATTTCACATATATTGAGTGTTTCCAAAGTAACTGGTCAAAGAATCAACCATCTCAACAGGTTCACTGGGTATTTAGTTGAAGTTTTTTGCAATTAGTTTTGCAAATTTGACACTGACTGTTCATAAGTAGGTAGAAGACATGATTATCTCAGTGGGCATTATCAGAAATAACAGTTTTTCTTTCTGTTTTAATTATCCTTCAGCTCTTATTCATGTTTCAGTATAAAAAAAAATCATTCAAACTTAAAATATTCTGTTGTGCATACCCTATAAGATAGACCTATATTAATGGCAGAACCTATCTGACCTTAGAAATAAATTTAATAAATTAAAGGCTATCTTGTTCTTCTGGATGTTTTGCAGAAACAACAAACATGGTCTTGTTAGTCATTTCTACAATGGTATTGTAAACACATCGTGATCATTATGCTGTACTCACAACAGAACAACTTTCATTACCCATGAAGAATCACCTTGTAAAAATTTTTTACTAAAAGTAGTGCATTTACAAGGCCATTTGTAGATACTGAAAGTTGTGAGTACACTTGTGTTTTTAAGACAATTATACTTACTGACAGCAGTGGTGGTGCAAGGATTTTTGCCAGTATCATTAAGGATACCTTAAGGGTTCAGGGGAACTGCTTGTTAGGGGGGGGGGAAGAAGGGATCCACATTTATCTGATGATGTGGGTCAAAGTAATTCTTGTGCTCACCTCAAGAATTCCCGTTTGTTGCTGCTGCAGCTGAAGTTGGCAGTATGTTCTGAGGGTAGCAGTGTAACAGATAAATGGGAAGATATAGCTAGGGTAACAAGCCGGAATAACTATAGAATACTTAATCTTAACTGTGTCTACAGTAATGTCAGGAGTTTTGTCAATAAAATGGCTGAATTCTAACTCTTCTCAGGACAACTAATGATGACATAATAGGGCTAACAGAAACGTGGTAACACCTAGAAATTGTGGGGTGATGAGTTCTACTACAGTATGTAGTAGAACTCATCATCAGTATGTAATGTATTTAGGAAATATAGGGAAAATAGAAGGGTTGGTGGGGTTGTGCTTCTTATTAATAGCAGCCTTAGCTTGAAAATAGCTTTTGCTGAGTCTGAAGTTACATCTGCTAGCATAAAATCTGTGGTGTGAGTTAGTTGGAAGCAAAGGTATAATGAGAGTGGGAGTAATCTACAGACCAGAAAATTGTGAAAACTATGACGAGAGTCTCAACATTCAGATGGAATGGATAAGCTAGCTTGAATGTTTTTTATGAGTGACATGATCTGCCCTGGATTGATTGGAATAAGTGGGAGGGGAAATCACCATAGGGAAAAATTTTTTAAAATAAACTAGATGATTATTATTTGTACCAGCATGTTAGAGAAAATTCTAGGGATGAGAATATTCTTGGTCTCATCATTATTCAAAAATCAGAATGACATCACAAGGCTTAAAGTACAGAAACCATTGTCAGGTAGTGAACATGCAATCAGCAGTTGGAAAATGAAGAAAGATGTTGCAGTTGTTTAAGGTGCTGTGTAGCATCTGTGAACTGGGTGGACTACTGAGGGATGGCAAATACATTTGAATTGTGGAATACTTTTAAAGCAAAAATCACAGAAGCCATGAATGCATACATATCATTAAGAAAATACTGCCAGCTCTGCATTCAACCATGCTAAAATGGTTGAATGCAGAGCCGGCCATTCAAATGGAGCAGGAAAAAGATAGCATGAGATAGTTACAGAGCAACAAAAAGTACTCATGCCTACAACAAGTACAATTTAGTTCTGTGGTAGTAATAACACAAATATGGATGAGACCAAAGCTGCATATGAGAAAACACTGGCTAACAAAACAAAGAATGGGGACAAGGAATTTTTCATGTACATCAATACAACAAAGAAGAAAAATAAGATTGGACCCTTCTGCACTTGTGTGGGAAAGTCTTAGTTAACACAGCTGATATTGCAGATGAATTTAATTGGTACTTTGCAAATTTTGCCACCCTTTTTTATCTGCCTTTACTTGTGAAAGACCTTTCATGCTCAGTAGAGGCTATGCGAACGAGGCTGAACCATATGCAGTTAGTCGGAATTACAGATGACTGTTTATTAGGAAAACTTGAGCATAAAGGCAAGTAAGACTCCCAGAGTTGATGGCACATACCCAGTAATTTTGAGGGCGACTGCTAGGATGCCTTCATGCTTGAACCATTGAGGTTAATTATGAGGGCATCTTTGGATTTGAGAAGTTGAAGTGACAACATATCACCAATAAATAAAGGCAGTTCTAAGAGTGAAGTTGGTGACTAAAGACTAGTTAATCTGACTTCAGTTGTAGGGAAAATCTTAGAAGCTATAATTAAGAGTGTGATCAAGGGATATTTAGATAGATGTGGCATTCTGAGGAACACACAACATTGTTTTGTCAAAGGAAAATCATATTTAACTAGCTTGGTAGACTGTTTTGGCACAGTTACTCGTGAAATGGATGTACGGAACAATTCCAACATAATTTATTTGGATTTTAGCAAATCATCTTGTTCTGTCCCTTGTGAGAGGTTACTGTATAAGCTGGAATACATTGAGATTACTGAAGAGATTTTAAGATGGATTGCCTGGAAGCTGACTGTTGTAATGTCAGGAGTGGGGTCCCTCAAGGATTGTTTCTTGGACCACCGTTGTTTCTGATTTTCATAAACAACTAGTCCAAGATGTGATAGAAGACATGATATCAAAATTTTCAGAACAGCTAAAGATTGTAGAGTCATTAATAAGTGCCAAACACCTCTCCTTCAGGATGACTTGAACAGACTTCAAAAATATTCAGAAAAGTGACAGCAATGTTTTAATATGGCAAAATGCAAAGTCTTGGGGAATAGTAACCCCTAATTTTTAATTTTTTTAATTCAACCCCACTAAATTATAGCATTAGCATTAGCAGAGGCATTTGATGCAAGAAAGCAAGCTTATGCAGCATCAGCCAAAAAAATTAAAGTAAAATAAATAAATAAAAAATAACCACTTCCACTTCGCCCCTCTGTTCGTTCGAAATACCTGTCCAGCCAAGCCTTAAACTTATTTAGGCTATCAACTTCCACGCCAAGGGATGGAAGTCTGTTCCACCTACCAACCACCTGCTGGCTAAAGGCAAATTTCTGCACATCTATCCTACATCTGTCTTTCCTCAATTTGAATTTATGCCCTCTCAGGTGATTATTCTGAGCAAGAGGAAGAATCCCATCAGCATTGAGCATGCTCAAACCATTCAAGGCTTTGTACACCTCTATCAGATCACCTCGCTGGTGCCTAGTCTCCAGACACTGTAATTCACAAAACTTAAGCCTTTCTTCGTAAGAGCACCCCTTTGTTCCATTCACTAATCTTGTTGCCCTTCTCTGTACTTGTTCCAGCACCTCTACATCTTTCTTGAAATGAGGTCTCCAGGCCTGTATACAGTACTCTAGGTGTGGCCTGACCATCGCCTTATACAATGGAATAATCACCTCCTTATCCCTGCTGGAAAAATTCCTGTATATCATTGACAATACTCCATGAGCTACTCTTGCAGCCCGTCTGCACTGCTCAGAGAACTTCATATCTGCCTGCACAACCATCCCCAGGTCCCTTTCATTCTCTACCACTGTCAGTGTAGTACCACAGAGTTTGATACGTTGCTCTGGGGTTGCTGTTACCCATATGTAGTACTTTACATTTGTCAATGTTAAACTTCATTTGCCACCTCTCAGCCCATCTGCTCAACCTTTCCAGATCCTGTTGCAGCAGCATAGTGTCAGTAGTGTCCTTGACAACCCTGCCAACCTTCGTATCGTCTGCAAACTTGGACATTACGCTTGATATACCATCATCAATATCATTTATAAATACAGAAAACAATAAAGGACCCAATACTGAACCCTGAGGGACTCCACTAATAACATTAGTCCACGATGAGCAGTGTCCATTGATTACCACTCTCTGTCTTCTCCCCCTCAACCACTCCTTTAGGCATAGCAGCAATTTGCCTCCAATGCCACACTGCTCCAATTTGTGCGGCAGTCTTCCATGTGCAACAGTATCAAAAGCCTTTCTAAGATCCAAGTATATAATATCAAAGTTATTCCCTGCATCCAGTTCTTTTGTGACTGCATCATAGTATCCAATCAAATCAGGCAAGACTTCCCCTTAACAAAACCATGCTGTGTCTGAGCTATAACTGAAGTCTTGTCTAGATGATCCTGCAGTGCTTCTTTAACCAGTGCCTCCATTAATTTTCCGGGAACAGAAGTTAAACTCACAGGTCTATAATTACTTGTGTCAGCCTTTGATCCTATTTTGTAAATTGGGGTCACATTTACACATCTCCAGTCCATGGGTACCTCCCCTGAGTCCAAGGAAGCTCTCATAATTATGGCTAAGGGTTTGCTTACTTCCATTGCTGCCTCCTTTAATATAACTGGATAGATTCCATCCACCCCAGGTGCCTTTCTTGTGTTTATCTTCAACAATTTCTCCTCCACTTTACTCTCAGTTATTAAAAGATTCTCTAGCTTACTGCCAGAGTTGAATACACCTCTGGCATTCCCCTCGCTGAATAACTCCTCATGTGTGAATGTCGATGCAAAATATTCATTTAGTTTGTTAGCTACCTGAGCAGGATCATTAACAGTTGACCCATCGATATCAAGTGGACCAATCTGATTCATCCCCTTCCTTCTAGAGTTTACATAAGTAAAGAACTCTTTGCTGTTTTTCTTCGCATCCTTTGCCAAGGATTTCTCGTAATCTGCCTTCGCCTGCCTAACCTCCTTTGTAACTTGGTTACAGATCAACTTGTATCTATCATAGGCTTCTGTGTCACGTGTTAATTTATATGTATCCCATGCATTTTTCTTCTCTGCCATATGCCTCATTAGTTCATCTGACATCCATTTAGGCCTAAACCTTGAACAATATTTCTTAGTTGGTATGTAAAGCCTAGTAGCTTCCAAGATAAGTTCTTTGAATGCTTCCCATTTTGAATTTGCTGTTGGTAACATCATCAGTTGATCCCACTGTATAGAATTTAAATACTGTCTCAGTCCACCGTAGTCTCCTTTACGAAAGCAATACCCCTTCCGTTTACCCCTAATGGTAATTACCTCTTTGAGTAAATCCCACTTCAGAACACTGTGATCACTGCCACCTAGTGGTTCATTTATCTGCAGATTCTTAATGCATGAAGAATCACTACTGATAATCAAATCAAGAGTATTACTCCCTCTAGTTGCCTCCCGAACATGCTGATGTATAAAACAATCATCCAATAAATCCACAAAAGCCTTGCTAGTGTGTGAGTGACCAGCCCCCAAATTCCAGTCAATATCTGGGAAATTAAAATCGTCCATAATAAGACTCTCTGACTTACTGGCCCACTCTATTTCTCTGTACAGTTCCTTATTATACTCATCAGAGTTATTAGGCCTATAGCACACTCCTACTCTCAATTTTGATCTCCCAATGCTTATGTCACACCAAACTGACTCGACACTGCACTGTCCAGCGATGTCGACTGGCTTCACTTCCTTGGATTTTATGTGTTTCTTAACTAATAGCATAACCCATCCTCCCTTCCTATCCTGTCTATCCTTTCTGTAGACATTGTACTCCCCAAATTCCAGTTCTGCACTCCTTATATCTGTGTGACACCACGTCTCTGAAATCCCAACAATATCTGCCTTTGATGTTTTGAGCAATACCTCAAATTCATCAAATTTATTTACTAGACTCCTAGCATTGGTGTACATGCAAGTATACATGCACCTGCTCTTCCTCTTAGCCACCCTAACACAACCCATGTGTTTACTTGTACCCCAATGATTCCCAGCAGTCTCTGGAATATCCTGCATCTTATTTTCCAGGCTGCTGCTCATTCCAATAGAAGCAGTGCAAGAATCACTTTCTCCTCTGCCAGTGGCTACTGTTAATCTATTAGTCCTTGTATCCCCCCAATCTAGCAGTTTTCCGACCCTCCTAACACTGCCTCGATAGCATCAGCAAACATTCTTGGACCCTTTCTATTTAAGTGTATCCCATTCCTGTAGAAACAGTCTCTCTCTCTCCTGTTAACAAGTACAGACCAGGCTGAAAAAAATTCTACCCCTTGAGCCCTGCACAATCTTTCCAGGGCCAAATTGATCGACAGGGCTCTCATCATATACTCCCTCCTATCGTGTCTGGGCAGAATTGCAGACACTTTCAAATTCAACCCTAATTCATGGCTTTTTTTCATCAGTGACCTGTACTTGTTAAGTAATTCCGCCGGTCTCCTACTCTTGATATCATTAGTGCCAACGTGTACAACTATATCACCTTTTGTGCCCTTAAAAGGTGATATCCGCTCTACAACGTCATCAACCTTTGCCCTTGGCAGACATACCCTGGTCCTGTTCCACCTATCCTTTTTACAAAGCATGTTTCCCGTTTCCCTGACAATAGAATCACCAACAACTACTAGTTCCTTTGGGACCAGCGCATTCTGCCTTGGGGGCTGCCGCTGTGTTGCGCGATGACCAAGTGCAAGCTCTGGCATTGGTGTGGGCAGCTGATGTGGTGTGGTGTGGCATTGGTGTGGGCTATACATTTAGTGGGGTTGAATTAAAAACAGTAGAGAAATAAAGGGATTTGGGAGTTATTGATATAGGCAGATGTGAAGTTTTCTGAGCACCTAAGCAGGCAGTCAGGAAAGCCCATGGTATCCTATTGATGATTTATCAAACAATATCCTGTAGAGATGGGGAGGTTATAATCCCAAAGTATAAGGCAAGTAATCTATCTATGTGTTCAAGTATAGTGACCTCATTTGAAAAAAGGACTTTGATTTTCTTGAAGGGGTCCAAAGATGGGCAGTTTATATGGTGAGATTGGCAAAAGGGTGACGTTATGAGGAGTGTTGTGTGGGCTATAGAGCTTGGCAACCAGACACCTTAGAGGATGACCTGATTGAAGTTTATAAGGCTCTGAGAGGGATTAGTAAAATGAATAAAGGTGGAATTTTTACTGTTATAAAGCATTAGTAGAGGCATATGATGCAAGAAAGCAAGCTTTATACAGCATCAGCCAAAAAAAAAAAAGAAGAAAAAAAAACCTTCCCATTTCATCTCTAGTTCTGCTTTGAATTGATTTATTTTTGCTGTCAACTTCTATAACAACAGATGGAAGTTTGTTCCAGCAATCAACAACCCGCTGGCTAAAGGCAAATTTCCGCACATCTATTCACAACTGTCTCTCCGCAATTTGAATTTATGCCCTCTCAGGCAATTGATCTAGACAAGAAGGAAGAATCTCATCAGCATTGAGCTTGCTCAAACCATTCAAGGCCTTATACACCTCAATCAGATCACTTCACAGGTGCCTAGTCTCCAGACACTGCAATTTGCAGAACTTAAGCCTTTCTTCGTAAGAGAAACCCTTTGTTCCATTCACCGATCTCATTCCCTTTCTCTGTACTCGTTCCAACAGCTCTGCATCCTTTCTAAAATGAGGCGACCAGACCAGACCAGAATTACAGAACTAGGGGCCATAAATTCAAATTGCAGGGGAAGAAATTTGGACTAGATTGTAAAAAGTTTTCTTTTAGCCAGAGTTGTTGACTGCTGGAACAAGTTGCCTTTGCAAGTAGTTGTGGCTGACAGTTTGAGCAATTTCAAAGGTGAAATGCTGGATAGTTACTTTTGTGAGGAGGGGAAGCACATGATTTGTATTTTCTTATCTACTTTTTTTTGGCCAGTGCAGCAAAAGGCTGTGGCTTCCTTGCATTATATGGTGAATATTATTACTGTTTTAGTTCATACAATTTCAAATTTTAAGTTCTTATCTTTTAGTTGAAGTGTATAGATGGTTACACAAACCAGCAGCATATTCTTTAATATGTTGAAAATCACATGAATGTTACTTTTGTGGAACAGTCGACACAATTGGATCTAATACCTCTACTAGCATTAGCATTAGTAGAGGCATTTGATGCAAGAAAGCAAGCTTATGCAGCATCAGCCAAAAAAAAAAAAAAAAAAAACCCACTTCCACTTCACCCCTCTGTTCGTTCCAAATACCTGTCCAGCTGAGCCTTAAACTTATTTAGGCTATCAACCTCCACCACAAGGGATGGAAGTCTGTTCCACCAACCAACCACCCCGCTGGCTAAAGGCAAATTTCCTCACGTCTATCCTACATCTGTCTTTCCTCAATTTGAATTTATGCCTCTCAGGTGATTTTTCTGAGCTAGAGGAAGAATCCCATCAGCATTGAGCATGCTCAAACCAATCAAGGCTTTATACACCTCTATCAGATCACCTCGCTGGTGCCTAGTCTCCAGACACTGTAATTTGCAAAACTTAAGCCTTTCTTCGTAAGAGCACCCCTTTGTTCCATTCACTAATCTTGTTGCCCTTCTCTGTACTCATTCCAGCAGCTCTACATCCTTCTTGAAATGAGGCCTCCAGACCTGTATACAGTACTCTAGGTGTGGCCTGACCATCGCCTTATACAATGGAATAATCACCTCCTTATCCCTGCTGGAAAAATTCCTGTATATCATTGACAATACTCCATGAGCTACTCTTGCAGCCCGTCTGCACTGCTCAGAGAACTTCATATCTGCCTGCACAACCACCCCCAAGTCCCTTTCATTCTCTACCACTGTCAGTGTAGTACCACAGAGTTGATACGTTGCTCTGGGGTTGCTGTTTCCCATGTGTAGTACTTTACATTTGTCAATGTTAAACTTCATTTGCCACCTCTCAGCCCATCTGCTCAACCTTTCCAGATCCTGTTGCAGCAGCATAGTGTCAGTAGTGTCCTTGACAACCCTTCCAACCTTTGTATCATCTGCAAACTTGGACATTAAGCTTGATATACCATCATCACTATCATTTATAAATACAGAAAACAATAATGGACTCAACACTGAGCCCTAAGGGACTGCACTAATAACATTAGTCCACGATGAGCAGTGTCCATTGATTACCACTCTCTGTCTTCTCCCCCTCAACCACCCCTTTATCCATAGCAGCAATTTGCCTCCAATGTCACACTGCTCCAATTTGTGTAGCAGTCTTCCATGTGC
This sequence comes from Mastigoproctus giganteus, assembly GCF_048544385.1. Classification (NCBI taxonomy): domain Eukaryota; kingdom Metazoa; phylum Arthropoda; class Arachnida; order Uropygi; family Thelyphonidae; genus Mastigoproctus; species Mastigoproctus giganteus. The sequence continues at coordinate 140,182,182 of NC_143583.1, forward strand.
AACAGTATCAAAAGCCTTTCTAAGATCCAAGTGTATAATATCAAAGTTATTCCCTGCATCCAGTTCTTTTGTGACTGCATCATAATATCCAATCAAGTTGGTCAGGCAAGACTTCCCCTTAACAAAACCATGCTGTGTCTGAGCTATAACTGAAGACTTGTCTAAATGATCCTGCAGTGCTTCTTTAACCAGTGCCTCCATTAATTTTCCTGGAACAGAAGTTAAGCTCACAGGTCTATAATTACTTGTGTCAGCCTTTGATCCTCCTTTGTGAATTGGGGTCACATTTGCACATTTCCAGTCTATGGGTACCTCCCCTGAGTCCAAGGAAGCTCTCATAATTATGGCTAAGGGTTTGCTTACTTCCTTTGCTGCCTCCTTTAATATAACTGGATAGATTCCATCCACCCCGGGTGCCTTTCTTGTGTTTATCTTCAACAGTTTCTCCTCCACTTTACTCCCAGTTATTTCAAGATTCTGTAGCTTACTGCTCGAGTTGAATACACCTCTGGCATTCCCCTTGCTGAATAACTCCTCATGTGTGAATGTCGATGCAAAATATTCGTTTAGTTTGTTAGCTACCTGAGCAGGATCATCAACAGTTGACCCATCAATATCAAGTAGACCAATCTGATTCATCCCCTTCCTTCTAGAGTTAACATAAGTAAAGAACTCTTTGCTGTTTTTCTTTGCATCCCTTGCCAAGGATTTCTCGTAATCTGCCTTCGCCTGCCTAACCTCCTTTGTAACTTGGTTGCATATCAACTTGTATCTATCATAGGCTTCTGTGTCATGTGTTAATTTGTAAGTATCCCATGCATTTTTCTTCTCTGCCATATGCCTCATTAGTTCATCTGACATCCATTTTGGCCTAAACCTTGAACAATATTTCTTAGTTGGTATGTAAAGCCTAGTAGCTTCCAAGATAAGTTCTTTGAATGCTTCCCATTTTGAATTTGCTGTTGGTAACATCATCAGTTGGTCCCACTGTATAGAATTTAAATACTGTCTCAATCCATCGTAGTCGCCTTTACGGAAGCAATAACCCTTCCCTTTACCCCTAATGGGAGTTACCTCTTTGAGTAAATCCCACTTCAGCACACTGTGATCACTGCCACCTAGTGGTTCGTTTATCTGCAGATTCTTAATGCATGAAGAATCACTGCTGATAATCAAATTCTGAATCCATTCATAAACCTTGAACATTCTCTCCTTTTTTCTTTTTAATGAAAACCCCAACATGAGAGAGAGGTATTAGAACCAATAGTACTTAGTGCCATGCATGGGTTGAAGGTTGAGAAGATGATAGAAGATATTTGTTGACATTAGACTTGAACTTCTGTAGATTATAATTTTCGGGAAATATGTATGAAGGAAGCTTGTTCCAGAAAACTGAAGTCAAATGAATAAATGAGGAAGAAGAAAAGTTGGTTCTGTGAGTTTGAAGTTGGACGGTAAAAGGATGTTGATTGGTTGTGGCATGTGTTCAAGACTGCTTTGGAAGAGAAAGCAAGAATTATAGAAGCCAATTTAGAAGAAGTGCCCATGGAACTATCTATAGAAAAGGCATGCAACAGAAACAGAGTGGAGAGATTTTGTTAGAGATGAGTCATTGATTAACTTAAATGCCCTCTTTTGTATGGAATCTAGAAGCCTGAGTGAGGCTTTGGGGACACTGCACCAGATTGGGGAACAATATTCCATGGTAGGGCAGATTTGTGATTTGTACAGAGTGAACAGCTGTTTGGAAGAAAAGTAACACCGAGAGCTAAGGAGAAACTCAGTTTTTTAGATGCAGAGGAAGCAATATTTGTAATGTGTTTATGCCAAGACAGATTAGAAATCAAGGTAATCCCCAATGGAGATATATGATCTTGCCTAGAAATCGGGGTGTAATTGAAGATGAGCATAGATGAATTGTTTTTGCAAGATATTAGACAGGACTGAGTTTTAGAAGGATTGAAATCAACTAAGTTATCTTTGCTCCACTGGAGAATTGCCTGGAAAAACAGCATTTAAGGAATTAGTGGAATGGTGTGAATATTTGAGAAGTTGAAGCTGTTAGCGTAGGGCAAGGTTTCACAAAGTGGAAGGTGGAATGCAATGTGTTATCATCAGCAAAACTATGGATAGGATTTCTGGTCAGTGGAAGAAGGTCATTAATATTCAAGAGGAAAAGAATGGGAGAAAGAACTGAGCCTTGGGAAAACCAGCATTTGTGGAGAAGTTAGAAGACAGAGAGCCAGCTACCATCACCCGTGAGCAGTCACAGAGAAAACTGGATACCCAATTACAAACAAAATATAGTTGGCAGGCCATAAGATGGAAGCTTATTTAGAAGTCCTTTATGCCAAACACGATCAAAAGCCTTTGGTCAGCAAAACTATGGATAGGATTTCTGGTCAGTGGAAGAAGGTCATTAATATTCAAGAGGAAAAGAATGGGAGAAAGAACTGAGCCTTGGGAAAACCAGCATTTGTGGAGAAGTTAGAAGACAGAGAGCCAGCTACCATCACCCGTGAGCAGTCACAGAGAAAACTGGATACCCAATTACAAACAAAATATAGTTGGCAGGCCATAAGATGGAAGCTTATTTAGAAGTCCTTTATGCCAAACACTATCAAAAGCCTTTGAAATGTCAAGAGCAACTGCTTGAGTTTCGCCGAACTTTTCTGTTGAATTTGTCCACGTATGGGTAACATAAGCCAGAATATCACTAGTGGATCGACACTGAAATCCATATTGGTGATCATTGATCAGATGGAAGGTTCATAGATAGTTTAAGAGTTGACAGTTAATTGATTTCTCCATTTAGAAAGAGTAGAAATAAATGCAGTGGGATAATAATTAGATGGGAGGGATGATTTGTCACCCTTTTTAGGAACTGGCTGAATATGAGAAAATATTCAAGAAGGAAAAACAGCTTTGGAATAAGAAAGTGAAAAAAGGTGACACAGAACAGGAGTAAATTCAGGAGCACAGGTTCTAAGAACTAGTGGACCTGGAAGTTTCTTAACATCAATATTGATCAAAATTCTTTTGCCATCCTTCTGATGGAATACCACAGGAGGCATTGAATGGAGTACTGGGAATGGTGGGAGGTGGTTTACGAAGATCATCAATACACAAGTTGGAAGGGAAATGGGATGCTAGCAAGTCATCTTTATCTTTGGCTAAAGTGGCAATAGAACCATCTGGTTTTGACAGAGACGGGAACAAAGATGGGCAAAAGTTGCGGCCAATAGCTTTGACAGGAGACCAGAATGCTTGGCTACCATTTGGACAGGAAACAAGTTTTCTACTCTTCCCCTTATTATATGCACAAAAGGCATGCATTACTCACAACCCTTTCTTCTGACACCAGATTTTCTGTGTATTGTTCGCCTGTGAAAATTTACAATAATCCTCTGCTTTGCCAGTCCTTAGAGAATTGGTTATAATCTATATCATGTTTCTCTGACAACATATTCATATTTAAATTCTTCCTTAGTATTAAAAGAATGTCTGTCTTCCACAGATAATTACTCAACTTCTCTGTCTGGTAAGCTTAGAAGATAAGTACCATCCATTTGATTTGTTACATCCGATGGGTGTCAGGTCACATAGCTAAGTTCTCAAGCACAAGAGTGCAGCAACATCTGCATTTGAGTGGACTGTGGTTTCAGTCCTGAAAACTGCTAAATATGGTTAAACATTATATTCATTTTGAAATGATGAATTGTAAAACCATTGATGTAGTGGTTATCATGCCAAAGTACGTTTTTTTTTTTTTTTTTAACTATAATGCAAATGAGCCCTCCATTCCTTAGTACCATTTTGATTCCTGCTAGATCTTTAGCCCTATCTAGAGCAAGTCCTCTTTCTAATGCATGCTTGACACCATTGATCTGCCTTTGGGCTTATCACCATGAATTTTTACTTTGAACATCTGTGTAGCTGGTCTTCCCTCTCCCGTCATTTCTACATGCTCATACCATCTTATGATTGCTTCACTTACCTTTCATTGGTTATTTGCTATTAAGGTTTGTTTGTGTTTTTTTTTTTTTTTTTGTTTTTTTCCCCTTATTTCTTCCTTTCTAATGAAGAATGTGGTTTTTACTATTTTTTTCAACTGTTATATTTGTTTTCCTTAAAATTGGGCTAAATTTTGATTAGCTCACTTGTTACTCCTCCAGCACTGTTAAAATGGAGTTAAAAACTGTTCGTAAACAGCTAATTCGTGTTTTGGCTGATTTCTCTTTCACTCCAAATGAAGTTTGACTGGCTTCCTATCCTTTCTGCTATACTTATTCTGTTGTTTATTGCCATATATAATCTTCCATCCTCATTAAAAATTTTCTAGATACACAAGTTGTTAATGCACTAGTCACTTGTGTTACACTTCTGGGCAAAGGTCTCTCTCAAAATTCTGTCTTTTCTCTTTTATTATTGATGGCTAACTTAGGCCTGTGAATTTTATAATGTCATCTCCCTCCATCTTCCATTTCAGACATATCTTTTCGAAGTACACTGAGTGGACAGAAATCATGGGATACCTACCTAATAACAGGTAGTCCCACCTGCCTGGTATGGGTAGTCACACGGCGAGGCATTAAGTCCACTAGTTCACAAAAGCATTATATAGATATTTCCATCCATGCTTGCTGCATCGCTGTCCATAATTCTGTCGCATTTCTGGGTGGAGTATCCAAAGCTCAAACGGACCTTTCCACAGCATCCCAAAGATGTTCCACAGGGTTCGTGAATGGGAAGGCCATTTCATGGTGGTAAAATCTGCAGAATGCTCTTCAAACCATGTTCTAGTCACCACAGCTCTGTGCGGAGGTGCATTGTCCTGCTGGAAGAGTCCATTGCCCTGTGGGTGCACAATGACCATAAAGGGATGCAGATGGTCTGCAAGAATGGACAGGTAACCTGGACTGTTCAGAGATGTGTCTGGATGCCCTAGACTATTACTGACCGTCCACCTGCCTGAACAGTTCCTTGTTGATGGGACTCATTGGACCAGGAGACCCATCTCCAATCATCCAAGGTCCAGTGCCGATGTTCTTTCACCCAGTTTAAGCGTCGAGTCCTGTGTCGTGGTGTTAGCAATGGGACTCTGGTGGGTGTATTCTTCTTCTTTTAAAAGGAAGCAGAAATTTTTACCAATTAAATCTAAGATTGAAATTTTAAACAGATTTTCAAAGAAAGAAAGCGAATCTTCGTTAGCAAAATTTTACGAGATTGGAAAATCAACCATAACAAGCATTAAAAACAAGAAGGAAAAATTTTTATTAAAGTTTGCATCAAAACTTGATTCAGATGATGTTGCAAAAAAAAAAAAAATACTGTGAGAACAGCTAATGGCCTATCGATGCCAAAGATGCCATTTATCTGTAGTTCACACAGAGACAAAGTTTTGGAGAACACATATCTGGACCTTTGTTATGTGAAAAGGTGCTGGATTTAAACAAAAAATTAGGCAGTCCCTCAGATTTTAAAGCCAGTACAGGCTGGCTAAAAAACTTTAAATCATGGCATGACATTGGAGAACTTCGTTGAAGGGGAAATTTTATCTTGTGATTTATCTGCAGCGGAATCATTTAAAAATAACTCTATCGATCTTATGGAAAGTGAAGGATATTCAAAAGATGATGTATACAATGCTGACAAGACTGGAATAAACTGGAAGTCACTGTCTTGAAAATCTCTTGCATCTCACTGTGAAACAGCTGCTTCCAAGTTTAAAGTGAGTAAAGAGTGAATTACAGCTAATGCCAGTGGGACTCATGCTTTGCCATTGATGTCGATAGGAAAATCAAAGAAACCCCGTTGTTTTAAAAATGCCTCCTGCCTCCCTGTAAGTTATAAAGTGCAAAAAAATGCATGGATGAACTCAGAAGTGTTTACTGATTGGTTTACCAACCATTTTATCCCAAATGTCAAGAATTTTGTCTTCTCATAAACGAGAAGGCAAAATGAGCAAGGTCTTGCCTATCCTAGACAACGGGCCATTGCATCCTTCAATGAAAACATTAAACAAAATAGATAATGTGTTCGAGGTCATGTTTCTTCCACCAAGCATTTCCTCACTCCTCCACCCGATGGACCAGGGAATCATCGAAAAGTGGAAGTGGATCTACGAAAAACAAGTCTTGCGTCGTTTAGTTTTAGCACAAAACAATGAATGCATCGTAGCTTTTTTGAAAAAGCTGTCTCAAGGATAGCTGCTACATGTTAGCTGATGTGTGGGACTCACTCACAAGCCTGATATACCTTCAACAATACCATTGATAAATATAGAAAACAACAGTGGGCTCAAAACTAAACCCTGGGAAACTCCACTAATAACATTAGTCCACCAAGAGCAGTGTCCATTGATTGCCTCTCGCTGTCTCTTCCCACTCAACCATCCCTTTATCCATAGCAGCAAGTTGCTCCTAATGCCACACTGATCCAATTTGTACAGCAGTCTTTTATGTGCAATAGTGTCAAAAGCTTTCCTGAAATCCAACTATATGATATAAAAATTATTTTGATATCATTTAATTTGACAAAATATTGTTTAAATTAATTTCACGAAGTTACTGCTGTAAAATGTATAAAATTACTGAAATAAGATTTAAAAATTTCCAAAATTGAATTTAAGCAAATTTTGTAAAAATATTGTCTACCAGACACCTGATGTTAATCCCTTTCATTTAAGCTGCCAGATCCAACTTAAGCATGTCTGCTCTCTTTGACTACTTGCAGCAGAATCAAATTACACATTTAACCAAAGACAGCCAGTGTGTGCACATATGCTTCATAATGTTTTTTTACTTCAGTTGGCATGCATCAGAAATTGTTTAGATATATCTTTCCTTTTAGCACTTTTTTCTAGATAGTGATAAATGTCTACCAAGTATTAATCCACTTTCAGAGGAAGGGACGCAAATCCCTTTTTATCACCAAAATCAATCTTTTCTTTTAATACTTTGGTGTTTCAGCTTTGAGCTCTACCATAGCATTATTATCACTAAGTGCCAAACAGTTTATTAAAGGTATCCCACATTCTTTCAGGTCGTTCAGAAGTAGTTGCCCATTTGTATCCTGTAGTCCCCTTTCCTGTATTGATACTGAGAGCACACCGCTTTTTTTTTTAGTTACAAAAGATCCATCCAGTGGGATATAGCTTGGAATCATTTTGACAGCTTCCATCTGTAACAATCAAAAACGGACCATTTTTTTCAGTGCCATCAACCTCTCCTTTCCCTTCCAGAACTATATTATTTTGGCTATTAGAAACATATTTCTGAACAATGTGCCCTCATGATTAGCACAACTCAGAGGAAGATGCAAATAAACATTTGACACATAATGACACTATGAAATTCAACACCTGTCTTTTGCATTTCCTTTTGTGCACTACACTGTTGTTTAATGCATATCTGATTACATCACATTTTCTGACACTTGAAATTGAAAAATCGTGTCTACGTATGACACACAAGGCAGATGTGTTACCTTTTTCTTATTTTAGAATATGTGGGAAATCTTGCTTATACGTCTTCTGAAATTTTATCTCATATTTCTCTGGCATCTTACTGAAAGACATTGTTAATTAGCTCTGCCCTAGTACTAAGAAATGATAGAACATAACAGAGAATAACATTAGCATACATTTCTGTTTTGCAGCATAGACTACCACAGCACACCTGATGTCCAGTTCATTAAAGACAACTAGTAGAAATTCACAAAATTTATAAAAAAAAAAAAAATCAAATTTAAAAAGGAGGAAACTCTTTGTGACCAACTACATTATGACAGTAAGATGGAGAAGGATCAAATTGAATAAAAAAAGACAGTTTCTATTGTAATAAATCCAGAGAGTTGGCAGATATTTTTTTATTAATCTCTACAAGTCTCTTAGTCAAGTCTGTGTAAAACTTTTCTGCCTTATTTCTCACAAAAGGAATTTACTACTTTTGCAAGAAATATAAGGGTGTCAGAAAGACCAGAAATCCTAGTCTCATCTTCAATGACACTCAGATTTCTAGTCTCCCTGACAGCCTGAACTTTTAGTGTTTTTTGGTATAAGTGCATCATAAATATTGCTTCCTGTGTATCCAAAAAACTGGGTTTTTCTTTTTCCCTCAGCATAACTTTCTTTTAAACAGCTACTTACTCTGTACAAATCCCAAATCTGGCCTACTATGGAACATAGTTCTCACATCTGGGATGATGTCCCAAAACCTTTCTCAAGCTCCATTCAAAAGAGGGCAGTCAGGTTAATTAATAACCTGTCTCTTACACACACTCTCCCTTCTCTGTCTCACAGATGTTCAGTTTCTGTTCTATGCCTTTTCTGTAGATACATGGGTGCTCTTCTTCTGAATCAGCATCCATAATTCCCCATTCTGGTCCAAACCATTCACTGTCCAACACCAGACCCACAGAAGTGTCTTCTGAGCCTTTAACTTATACATGGTAATAAGTACTATTAGCTCTTATCCTTTTCATGTTTGGAGCTTTCATAAAAAATATATATATAGAGGGTTGTTAAAATTAAAGTATCCCCATGTAGAGGGCTCTGGAGTGAGTTCGAAGGCTTGTACTGAAGAGAAATTTGGACAACAGGTACAATAAAGAATGCGCTCACTATTTATTGGAAAAAAAAAAATTAGTTACAAAATTTGTCACTATATGGCACTGTGGCAATACAAATCACTTGAACAGCACTACAATTGTTCAATGTGTCCTCCATTTTGGTCAACAACAGTTTCCATTCGAAGAACAGCATTTTCTACATTAGAACTTAACGTGTCAACTGGAATAGCCAGCACATGACGTCTAATGCTGTCCTTCAGATCTGCCAGCCGACTGGGCTAGCCAGGTGAGTAAAGTGCCTGCCTGGCAACCCAAAGGTCGCGGGTTCGAATCCCGCCTCGGGCTTGGATCAAAGTACTGCAAAAACCTTGGGAGGTGCACTATGGCCACAGAAGCCGATGCGCCAACTACCACCAAAAAAAAAAAAAAAAAAAAAAATCAGATCTGCCAGAATTTGACAGCCTTCCCAATACACCTGGTTCTTCAAAAAACCCCACCACCAGAAGTCACATGAGGTGAGGTCCAGTGATCTGTGTGGCTAAGATATCTGGAAACAATGGCTGATGACCCATTTGTCTATAAAGTGTTGCCTTAGCAATCTTTGGACACAACGGTGGATGTGAGATGGCACACCATCTTCCATGAATGTGGTATCCTGAGGGCACCTACATTGTTGCAGTTCTGGTATTGCAAAATTTGCCAACATTTCATAATATCGCTGTCCAGTGAGGGTTCTAATCTGTGTTACCTGTTCAAAAAAATATGGCCCAATCATGAATGTGGCCATAAATCCACACCAGACTGTCACTTTTGGAGAATACAACAGGAACTCAGGGGTTTTCTATTGCCCAAATGCAACAGTTGTGCGTATTCATTTATCCATTTAAGCAGAAGTGGACTTCATCACTGCAAAGGATGTTCCATGGCCAAGTGATATCCACCGTCATTCGTGCCAGAAACTGAAGTGCGTATGTGAAACGAATATCTTGCATCTTGTAAGGATAGTACCGCAACACCTGACACATTACTAGCCTTACAGTGGAATATGGCATGCCCACTTCACGAGAAACAGCTGACACACTTGTGATACCACATGGAGATTGACTTGATAAATCCATGACAGCCATAGTCACATCTTCAACATGAGAGGAGTCCACTCGTTTTCGACCTCTACCTGGTTGAATACCAAGATGTCCTGTCACTTCAAATTTTGCAATCGTTTTGCAGACAGCACAAACAGTCATAGGTCCACGCCTTATGCGCTTCTGATGCTGGAATTCTCTGATAGCCGCAGCTGCATTGTTGCTGTTTTGATAGTACAGCTTCACTAATAGTGCCTTTTCCTGCAACGTTGTTGGCATTGCTGCTGTAGTGCAGGCAAACATCTACTGTATGATTTTGAAGAGACTGCTTTGCTTTTATACAGTACAGTAGAGCTGAGTAGTTGCACTGTGGCAATAACTTACGATTATGCAAATAACATAAGTTATTTGCATAATCGTAACTAAGATAGTTACGCACCATACAGTGACAAATTTTGTAACTAAATTTTTGTTTTCCAATAAATGGCGAGCGCATTCTTTGTCCAAGTTTGTTGTCCAAGTTTCTCTTCAGTACGAGCCTTAGAACTCGCTCCAGAGCCCTCTACATAGGGATACTTTAATTTTAACAACCCTGTATATATGCTGTTCAATAGAGAATGATTTTTTTTTCACAACATACCTCTATTAATCATCCATATTTTGACGGTCATTTTCAAAGTAGTCCCTATTTGATGAATTGCATTAGTTTCCACCATTCTTCAAAAACATGGTGAAAGCCATTTTTTGACATGCGTTTGGGAATCACATCTGATGTCTTTACAACTTCTTCCAATGATTGGAAATGTTTTCTTTGCAGAACCTCCTTTAACTTTGGAAATGAAAAAAAATAAATAAATTTCAGGGTGCAAAGTCTGGGCTGTAGGGCAGATGAAGAACACATTTGACATTAATGCTAGTTAAGTACTTGATGACAATATGAGCAGTGTGAGGTCTCTCTTCATTGTCATGCAGCATCCACCCACCTGCATGCATGCAGCTGTGGTCATTTGTGATGAATGCAATCACACAAAGTGTGCAGTGCAGTACAGTATAACGTGGCACAACATGTTGGTAAACCATTCCTTGAATGTCAAAAAAGGTGACCATAACTTTTTCTGTGGAAGCTACAGCTTTTGCTTTTTTGGGTTTTGGCGATGAAACCATGTCTCATATGCCATAATTACCTTGTGCAAAACTTCACCATCTTCAGTAACCATCTGTTGCAGCTCCATGCAAACTTTCTGTTTGCTCAGGTATGAGCAGTCTTGGAACTCAGAGTGTATACACATGTGTCATGTGCAGATGGTCGTGGAGAATACTGTACATGCTTCATACTGTTATTCTCAACATCTCTGTCAGTTGCCTTATTGTTATACGATGATCTTCTCACATGATTACAGAAGCAGCATTTACGGTTTCTCTGATGACAGCAGAGGTTGGAGCTCCATGGCCAGCAATTTTTGAGATTAACTTACATCTATCTTTAAACATTCTAAGCCACCTGTATAGCTCAGCTTCTCTAAAGCTGAGCTATATAGCAGCATGGAGTCACCATAAGCCTCTTGTAACATTTCATATGCTTCAGGTGATGTTTTCTTGAGACAGAAACAAAATTTGAGAGCATGATGTTCTTAGCATCACATCCATTGTTTCGTATGAGAAACTGAACACTCATGAACTTGATTGACCACCAAGGTTACACCACGTGTAGAAGTCAACTGCACAATCACTATGCGATGCAACTGGGTTTAGTCTTAACTTCCGCAGCTCAGCTAGAAATAGCAAGCAGTATGGTTGTTCGTGAAAAATTATCATTCTTTATTGAACAGCCCTCTTGTATATACACACACACACGACAACCCCATCTGTAATTAGCTGTGCCACATAGCTTGCAGTATAAAAAGCTGAACAGCTTCCTACACTAGAGCAGTGGTAATTTGCATCTTTTTGTGCAAATCAAATTGATCAAGTAGCAGTAATGGTGCTTAGTAAAGATATTATGGAGTTTCAGAAAGGCATGATTGTGGGCACTTGTGTATTAGGTGTTTCCATATGAGAAACAACGCAGCTTGTCAGTTGCTCATGGTCCACTTTAATTAAGGTGTACAAATGGGTAAAATCCCCCCCCCAGACAAAATTGTAAAGGATTACAAAAGGTGGATGTTTGTGGTGAGCAAAGGGTTATGTGCTCAACAGCAGGTGACTCTGGGACAGTTGATATCACAATACAGTATGGGAAATGCAAGAAGAATATCTGAAATGACAATGTACCGCACACTCAGACGTATGGGGGTTTCACAACAGATGACCCAGTAAACACCCTCTCCTCGCCACTGATCATCATTGATGGTGAATGCTGTGGTTGGACACTGGAGGACTGGAAATGCATGTGCTGCTTGGATGAATCCAAATACCTGGTGCAACACACTGATGGACACCTTTGTTTATGGTACAAGCAACACAAGTTCATGGCTCCATCATCCATGGTGCCCACTATCCAGGCAGATGATAGTGGTTGGCTTATTACGGGGCACGTTTTTCTTCAAGAACTAGGACCCTGGTGTGTATGGATCAAAATTTCACTGGTGTGGTCTACTGGCAGCTCTGATTCACAAGTTATCATGTTGCTACATATCTCAACTTGAATCATACTAATTTTGATCCCACTATGTTTTTAGGTTGTTCTGCTGTAACAGAAAGAAGGAAGGCACCTGTATCAAATTATGGATTTGCTGAAATTGGAGCATTGTTTAGTCATCAAGTTTCTCACCAAAAAAGGAAATGGGCTAAAGACCATATTATATAGTACCAGGTGAAATTCTGGTCAAAACAATTCAAGTGGGGTAGCGTCCAGTGAAAGTAATCCACGCCCAGGGAGCCCATGACAGTGACCACTCTAGAAATGTGCCAGAGGTGAAAACCCTGGTGCGAAATGACAGATGCTTAAAGGTGTTCCAAATCTCTAGGGGATGTGACATATCTGAGGGAACAGCTATAACTGTCCTTCATGAACATTTAGGTCAGTGCAGAAGCAATTCAGAGTACCGTTGTGAGCATTTTGAGCTTCATGGAAAGGATCCTGAAACTTTCATCTCCAGAATTGTTACAGGTGATGAAACATGGGTTTATCACTGGGATCCTGGAATCAAGAAAGAATCATTGCAATGGAAACAAGGATTCTTCCCCATCCAAAAATATTTGGGCTACCTTCAGCTGGCAAGATTATGGCCATCATTTTTTTTTTGATGCTGAGAGAATTTTGTTCATTCACTACTTGGAACACAAGTAGACAGACACCGGGGAATCATATGCTTCCCTACTGTTCAACCTAAGGAATTTCATAAAGGAAAAATGCTGTGGAAAACTTTCCAGAGGTGTGCTGCTGCTTTGAGAGACTGTGACTTTACAGAACTTACCCATCCACCTTATAGACCAGATCTGGCTCCCAGTGACTATTTTCTGTTTAAACACCTCAAGAAAAATATATGTGGATGTTGCTTTGCTGATCATAATGAACTGAAGTCTGCTGTCTCTGCATTCTTTGATGGACTGGACAAAGAATTTTATTTGTCTGGTATTTCCTCATTGCCAACAAAGTGGAACAAGTGTTCAGGGGAGTTACTTTGAAAAATAAAACCAGATTTTTGCCTCTATCTCATTTCCTTCATAGGTAGGTAGATAATTTATTGAATGCCCCTAGTATGTATATACATGCATACACAATCAGTGATCACTGAATTACAACCATCCACCAAATACCATGTTGGGCCACTGTTCTAACCAATAACAGCTGCTATTCACTTAGGCATTGATTCCACTGGTTGTCTGTAGGTATCTGCAGCCATGCTGACTGCAAGGCTTTCCACTGCGTCGGAACAGAAGATAGTTGCATGTCCATATACCTCACTTTCCACTCCTAAAGGTTCACAAGTGTTCAACCACATGTGTCCCGTTCCTATAGATCCACAGGTGTTCAGGCAAATTTCAATGCCAATTTAAGATGGGTGATATCTTCACTGTGTTCCTCAAACCACTTGTGCACAGTATGGGCCTGATGAAATGGCAAATTATCGTCTTGGATGAACCCATTTCTGTCCAGAATAAAATGCAACATGGCAGGGTGAACATGATCTCCTACAATATGCAGAAAAAGCCTAGTAAACATGGCTCCTTAAGTGAATCATTTTTGAGATATTGCACATTTCTAGTTGGGATCCACCACTGACTTGTTTGTTTAGGTTATGTTCATTCTCTCCCTGTCCCCTCTCTCAGCAGGCATACTAACTAGTACTTGTCAAAGGATAGTCAACCTGGAAAGAAGTTAGAGCAATGAAGAGTATGTGGACATGCACTTCATGTATGGTAAAGCCAACGCAGTGCAACATTTTTATTTTGGTACAAACGTGCACTTGAGGCTGCACATTTGTACAAAAAAGCATTTCCCTGCCTTAGAAAACATGGGCCCTTTGCACATGGAGTATAAGCAGGTAGGCTCAGAAGCATAACACCTGATGTTGAGGAAAGGGTGTTAGAAAGAATAGAATAAAATTCAGGAATTTCGACAAGGAGGGTTGCTCTGCAAGAGCGTGTACTGTCATAGCAGTGTGTGGCGAATTTTACATCGCCAATTACTGTACCCCTACCATATCCAGCGTATACAAGGTCTCAGAAATACAGATTATCCTCCCAGAGTGAACTTCTGTCAGTGGATGCAACAACAGTGTGTCCTGAACCCCCAATTTTTAAACTATTTTGTTCACTGACGAAGCTGGGTTTACTCGTGATGGTATTTTTAATTTTCATAACTGTCACACTTCGTCTGATGAAAATCCTAATGCAATTAACAAGCCACGACATCAGTATTTCTCGTTGAATGTCTGGGCAGGACTACTAGGAGACCGTCTAATTGGACAAACAGGCTAATGGGGGAGCTGTACCTTCAATTCCTGCAGAATGTTGTTCCAGACCTCCTTGATGATGATACATGAAGTGCATGTCCACTTCAGCAACGCCAGAACGTGTGGTTTATGCATGATGGTGCTGTCAATTTTGCCCGAGTTGTGACTCGGTATCTAACTAGAAGGTATGGTCACAGTGGATAGGTAGAGGTGGGCCTGTGATGTGACCTCCCAAATCACCAGACTTAAATCCTATGGATTTTTTGTATCTGTGGTCATGTAAAAAGCTTGATGTATACTTCTAACATTAACACAGTTGAGGAATTGCAGCATCGGGTTGAAGGAGCCTTTCAGCAAATCAGAAACGACCCAGGAATGCCTGAGAGGATTTGCAACTCAATGCAGGGAAGACTACAAAGCTATGTACGGATGCAAGGGCAGCATTTTGAACTCCTTTTGTAATATCCTGTAACCTCTGTAAAATTCTGTGGTGTTGAAACCACCCTTAGCAAAGGATTCACAGCTTTTTGCTAAACTAGTGCTCCCATAGTCAGTGGTAGATCTTAACAGAAAATGTGCATTATCTCAAAAATGGTTCATTTGTGACCCGCTGTTCACTGGGACTTTTTTTTTACTTATTTTAGTTGTACTTTTCAGGTTGAAGAGTTTAAATTATTGACCATTATTTTTGAAACACCCTATATATGTACAGTAGATCATCAATAATCTTAACTAATTGGGACTGGGGGTAGTACAGACTTCCGATTTGTTTG
Source organism: Mastigoproctus giganteus (assembly GCF_048544385.1). Lineage (NCBI taxonomy): Eukaryota > Metazoa > Arthropoda > Arachnida > Uropygi > Thelyphonidae > Mastigoproctus > Mastigoproctus giganteus. Next base: position 140,197,506 of record NC_143583.1, read on the forward strand.
TTCGGATTTTCAAACTTATCAAAATAATGTTCTGGAGACTAAAAAAAACATTTAGTAAGTTTAGAAAACAAAAAAAAATGGAACTCTCAACCACAATAACATGTGTATAGGCTTTAACGAAAATAATTACTTATTTTTTGCTGCACCATTTTCAAACTTTGTTTCTTTGCTCCCGCACTCTTTTCAGCAAGAGTAGTTGAGTTGGATAGCATTCAAGTTGTTGCTCGTACCAAGCCATCGCAGTCTAGCGGCGAATACCTCAGCATGCATAGGCCCAGTGTTGATGTGATTTTCTTCGTTGTTGTTGTTGTCTTTGTCCATATCATTTTCAGGAGCTCCAGTTTCTTGCTTTATATTTTATATTTTAAAGTTTTTTGCTTTATATTTTAATTTTTATAGACTGTGGATAATATTCCTATAATTTTTGCATATTAGAATTTCAGTTTAATAGAATCAGAATTCAATTCACAAACTTGATCACAATAACCGGCAATTTTTTGCTTTATATTTTAATTTTTATAGACTGTGGATAATATTCCTATAATTTTTGCATATTAGAATTTCAGTTTAATAGAATCAGAATTCAATTCACAAACTTGATCACAATAACCGGCAATTTTTTGCTTTATATTTTAATTTTTATAGACTGTGGATAATATTCCTATTATTTTTGCATATTAGCATATTTTGCATAATAGAATCAGAATTCAATTCACAAACTTGATCACAATAACCGGCACCGGCATTAAAAAATTAATAATAAATGCTAGCTCATTCAAATTATTGGCGTTTCGAATTATTGACATTCGAGTTTTTGACACTCTACTGTATATATACATATATCTGTATGTATGTATGTATGTATGTATGTATATATATATGTATGTGTATATATATATATATATATATATATATATATATATATATATATATATATATATATGTGTGTGTGTGGTTTTTAGAATAAATAAAGTGTGCAATGCATCTTTAACCAGTGACTCCATTATTTTACCCAGAACAGAAGTTAAACTAACTGGTCTGTAATTACTCGTGTCACTCTTCGATCCCCTTTTGTGAATTGGCTATACATTTGCACATTTCTAGTCCGTGGGAACCTCCCCTGAGTCCAAGAATGCTCTCCTAATTATGGCTATAAACTGTTTGCTTACTTCCTTTGCCGCCTCCTTTAATATAACTGGATAGATCCCATCCACCCCGGGTGCCTTTCTTATGTTTAACTTCAACAATTTCTCCTCCACTTTGCTCTCAGTTATTACAAAATCATTAAGCACCCTGCTACAATTTGATAACCTTCTGCCATTTTCAAACCATAATAATTCCTCATGTGTGAATGTAGATGCAAAATACTCATTCAGTTTTTTTGCTATCTGAGCAGGATCATCAACAGTCAAACCATCGATATCAAGTGGACCAATCAGATTCATCCCCTTCCTTTTAGAGTTTATATAAGTAAAGAAATCCTTGCTGTTTTTCTTAGCATTCTTTGCCAAAGATTTCTTGTAATCTGCCTTCGCCTGCCTAACCTCCTTTGTGACCTGATTACAGACTAGCTTATATCTGCCATAGGCTTCTGAGTCGCTTGATAATTTATGTGCATCTCATGCATTTTTCTTCTCTGTTACAAGTCTCATTAGTTCATTTGATAACCATTTACGCCTAAATCTTGAACAATATTTCTTAATAGGTATGAAACTTTTAGTAGCTTCCACGATTAATTCCTTGAATGCTTCCCACTTAGAATTTATGTTGGTAACATCGTCAGTTGATCCCACTGTACAGAATTTAAAAACTGTCTGAGACCACCATACTTACCTTTACGAAAGCAAAAACCCTTTCCTTTACCCCTGATGGTAATTATATCTTTAAGTAAATCCCACATCAGTAAACTGTGATCACTGCTGATAACCAGATCAAGAATATTACCCTCTCTGGTTGCCTCTCGAACATGCTGCGGCAGAAAACAATCATCCAATAAATCCACAAAAGTCTAACTAGTGTGTGAGTGACCAACCCACAAGTTCCAGTCAATATCTGGGAAGTTAAAATCCCCCATTATAAGACATTCTGATTTTCTAGCCCACTCTATTTCTCTGTACAATTGTTCATTGTACCCATTCAAGTCATTAGGCCTATAACACACTCCTACTCTTATTTTTGCTTTCACAGTGCTTATGTCACACCAAACTGACTCAACAGTGCACTGTTCATCTGTATCAACTGGATACACTTCTTTTGATTTTATAAGCAAGCTTGTTGGCAAAATGTGTAAGGTCTAGATATAGCTTTTTGTTGATAGAATTTAGATTAACTTGGTTAATGGGTCTGAATTTGAATCCTTTACTCATAGCTGTTTTTAGATTATTGTCATTACTGATGTTTAGATTTCCAATTGTGATATGTGTATAAGTTGATCCACAAAAGGAGATAAACAGGATTATTGCAGTGGCATAGGAGATCAGTAAGTGATATATTACCTAAATTAGTGGCAAGTTGTTTTGTAGTTGCAGATTTTTAAACCTAATGGAGGGTCATAATTTAAACAATGATGTATATCAAATTTATAGTGGTTGTTGAAAGGCAGTAGGTTATTGTGTTTGTTAAGAATAGAGGAACAAGGTATAGAGAAATATAATGTTACAATATTCAATGCAGTGAGAAGTAATAGTTCCAGTTCTAAAGAGACTGATGTCTATAATAATATGTTTAAGCTGTAAATTGGTAAACTCAAATTTATGGCTGGATGAGACAAGTGCTTTAAGAACAGATTTTGTAATGCTAAAAAGGAATTGGTAAATATTATGCAAGTCAATTGTGAATTCACAGATATGCTTGTGGTAGCAAGAAACAAAAACCATATAAAAATATCAAATTCAACTTCTTTAATATCCTAATTTCATGGGACCATACTACACTTGATTTGCGTAATATTTGCAAATTTGAGTTTACCAATTTACGAAGAGACCAATTAACTAAGTTAATCTTAATTCTATCAACAAAACGCTATATCTAGACCTTACACATTTTGCCAACAACCTTGCTTATAAATATACCATTCCACATGAAGCATTTTGAAACTGGATAACTATTATCTATCAAGACATCAAAAAAAAAAAGCTATTGCCAAGTCCTACAAACTTGACAATAACCACTACACTCCATTCTGCAATCTGAAAAAACATATTTTAGAATTACAGGACAATTTTATTATCACCCCAGTTGACAAAGCATCCAACAACTTTGCTATCTTTTGCAAACTATTCTACTTCAACCAACTAAAATCTGAAATAGAGAATCGCTCCACATATATACCATGCAGTCTCAATCCTGCTTCAACAATAAAAAAGCTTATAGCTTTACATAAAAAACTACACACCAAAATTCAAAACTCTACCCTTCCCTTCATTTATATGATAGCCAAATTCCACAAACAACCGGTAGGTTTCAGATTAGATTAGATCTAATCTCTCTATTACTAGTATTGAAACTTTTGATTTCACCAACTCGTTCACTTCCATCCCACTCAACCTACTGGTGTTTGTGCTAAAACAGTTGTTCAACAAATACCATGAGAAACTTAATATCCACGAGAGTACTTGGGACAACCTCGTCAAACTTTGCATACTCAATAACTTTATTTTCGATGGCAAGCTTGGATACAAACAAATAATTGGAGTTCCCATGGATTGACAAATTTCCAGCGATCCCAATCATAAATTTTTAGTATGATTTGGATTGCTTCCAGTATGTGGATGACATCTTAGTTTTAAATTCCAACTTTGAATGCTTAGCTGCAGATATTACCCCTCTGAACTTAAACTCAAAAAAGAAAATGTTGATAATTGCAAGCCAACTTCCTTGATCTGAAAATTACACTGCAATAATGCAATTCCTCATCTTATTGATTTAAGACAAAATAAACTATATTAACTTTGAGGTCATTTTCCTCACAAATTGGCACCTAATATTTCCAAAAAAATTCACAGAAATACCATTTGTATTCAAGCCATCAGATTAGCCAAGATATGCAGTAACCATATCCTTTTCAGCAAATCAATAAAAGTTTTTTATAACAAGCTTTTAAATAATAATATACCTCCTTTTTTATCAAATACTGTTTCAGTATAGTTTCTTCTATAATTAAAAATAAATTCAATTTTGATTTACTTGGCACGTCCATGTTAAAGGTATTGTACAGTTGTATATAATGTGATGGGATTTCCACTACTTAGTTAGTAATCACTGTTTATGACTTCTGTTTAAGGTTCCTTTTCGGAATGAGATTAGTGTTGCTTTACTCTCTGAGTTTTTTCACACGTTTAGTTTGAATTTGGCTTCTCTTCTTTTTGGAATCCTGTACATATGGCTTTTTATTCCTGGACTTATTAAGTGTGTCTCTTCCCTGATTACAACCACTAGGTTTGGCATTTTGCTTCTTTGACACCGGTCTTCGATTTACTGTCTGTATGGTAGCCCTGCATCATTTAACCAGGCCTTTTATTTGGTGAATAAATTTTATTATATTTTATCATATGAAAATTCTTCTTCTTCAAGATTTTTAATTCTGTTTTCATCAAAAGTGTTTCGCCTGCTGATTTTTTGTCACGCTCTTCAATGGATTCACTAAACCTCCAATCAACCGTAGATGTGCCTAACTGTGCTTTTCTCTTTGTACCGCGGTTTGTCATCTTGGAGGTTTGGAGCCGGAATCTATAACCCTGTTATCTGATCATCTAAATTTTACCGGATTTTTATCTCCTACAGTTCATAATTATTCTTGTTCTATTTTCTGTTTCGCATGTTTCTTCACATTTTGGTACATCCGTGGCCTTCTTTCTGACGTTTCATGTTTTTAGGCCATCTTTCCCATTTTTTTTTTTTTTTTTTTTTTTTTTTTTCCCAACGATAGAGGTCATCTCTATCTGTTTCTCTAAATCTATAAAAACTCAGTGACTTGTCATTGTTTCTCCCTTTTGCATCTTGGCTGTGTACGTCGCTCCTCCGCTCTACTTAATGACTCCAGGTAACTTTTAGTTTTGGTTTCGATTTCCCTTCTTCTCTACAAGCCTGTGGTATTAACACCCATTTTTACTAATGCTTGCTTATACCAGAACCCTTTCTTTAAGGTTGGGCCTTACACACCCAGTAAGGTCAGTATTTTTAATGACTTTTTCTACACTTTTTTTCTTTATACTGTCTTTTTCTATTTTTTTGTTCTTAAAACTCTTAGTGCAATACGAGGGTGATACGAACGGTCCGTCTATCCTCAATCCTCTCACTATTTTTGCCTTCTTTTGAACATCTTTTCTTCCCTTCCTCTCCCCTAGAATTTACCATTCCCTATATCATTTGCTTGTCTACACTTTTTCATTACATTTGTATTATATTTCACATTACACTTTTGTAAATTTGTATTTATTTTTATTTACATTTATTTTTTATACTGTGTAGGGACTACCTTGTCTACTAGTATTATGATAAAAGGCTGCATATTTGCCCCCCTTTTTTCTAATACTACAGACAAGTTTGGAAACAGTGTCTGATACATGGTCAGGAGTAGTCCCCTAATGAATTTCTTGGCTATGTATCATATTTTCATCTATTATATTCAGATTTTGCATATTTGCCCTCTCCTGATTTGAATATAGTGTTATTTATTTACTTATATATTCTTCTTTTTTTTTTTTACCCCTCTGTCCCAGTTCATTTTTGCACTAGGTTTTTCAAATTCCTTGACCTGTTTAACCACTACTTCACTTCCACTTTCTACTATACTATCCCTTAAACTTCTTTTAGTTCTGGCACTTTGTGTACTTTTCATTTTAATTTTCACAGACACTATTTATTCTACAAACCACACATTATATATATATATATATATATATACAGGCAGTTCTTGCTTTGAGTTCCCAGATTTACGAGTTTTTTTCCCAAGTATCAACAAAATCGAAAATATGAACATTAATCGCAAAAAATTAATGTTAAACATTCATAAATACCGCATTCCAAACCATGTGAGTAGCTATACAATACAGTGTACCCCGCTGTACAATATTAATCCGTTCCAGAGACACCATCGTAACATTAAAATATCGTAATGTGAACAGAATAACACATTGTGTTTTGATAATTTGTTTCAAGATCTCGGAAGTTGAAATTTTCACTGTATAACTAAGCTATTTATCTCTCTAAAATGTCATTTTTAAGGTCACGAGCGTGACCTTAAGGCCATATAAAAGGTCGTGAGCATGGTTTGGTAACTAAATTGTATTAGTTACCAATTCAAATCATTAAAATGCACTGCACTTTCATCGTTATCATATGTTCTTTTATAAGAACCAATTTTTGAATGTCTTTGTGACGTTTTTCTAAAGCACATTTCTAGAGGACACGACCATAAAACAAAAACAATTTGTACTTTCCGGTTTATTGGGCTTTTCCGTTGGTGCAAGCAATTATAAACATGTAGTAAACTCGATCTTCTTCCATTTGCAAAAATACCGATAGCTGGAATTGTGTGGTTTTTTACGTTATTACGGTGAAATGTGTTTCCCCTTTACTGAAATCTTCAATCGTAAAAAAAAAAAACATAAATTTTCAGAATCTTCTCTTCATTCCTTTTTTTTTTTTTTAAGCTTCGTAAACGTGTTACTCTACGCGAATCGTGTTAGTTGCAATTTGTGTGGCCGTTAAAAAATGCTTATGCATGCAATTGTGAAATTTATAATTAAAAGGGAAGATTATCTTGGAAACAAACACCTCTTGAAACATTTCTGAAGAAGACGTCTCCTTGTGCAACAAACCAATGAGTGCCGAGCCAATAATGAGTGATCAGCAAGTGTGCATTTAGTCAATGATGATGAAGAAAAAACATTCTTTAACATTTGAAAGTCGTAAATAATTTCTCTGTTATTATAATCTGCTTGATTTTACAGGCTTCATTTTTATTTCTTTCGATAATCAATCATTGTTGAGAACATAATCCCTATTTTTAACCTTATGTCTATGTGAAATAAATTCTCGCTTTACGAGCGTGCGCACTAGGAACGAATTAACTCGTAAAGTCGAGAACTACCTGTATATATATATAATTTTTAGTATTTTGTAACTAATCATGGCATTATCAGCTTATAAAGGTAAAAATTATGAAATTTAACGAATTTACTAGTTATCAAGAACAATTTTAAAGCTTGCTTTTATAACTAATTTTGTAATCTTGTGTTATTTATATTATTCATTGATTACTGCTGAAACATTTCTGTGAAATCCAATAATTTTCATTTACTTTTTTTAAGGCTTGTATCAAACAAGGTGATGTTCTCCTAAACAGGATACAGAAGCTGAGCCGAGTGATCAATATTTAATAATTTTATAGTATTTAAAATATCATTATTAAATTAATTATAATCTTATATTAATACTATAGAAGAAAATATAATAAAGTTTTTGATATATCTGAATTGTTAGAGTTGTAAAAAAAAATTATCCACGTTAAATATAAAACATCAAAGATTCAAACCCAAAAACCAAGCCAGGAGTCAGAAGAAAGTTGCACAGGCCAGATGGTACGAGGTGGAGTTCTCAATCTTGTATGCCAAGGTGCCCAAATTTTCTGAAGAAGAAAGGAGATATCCACCGCATCTGCATTATATGCAGATGCAGTGTAGATTCAGGACTAGAAATGGAGGACTTCAAACTCACCTATAATGGAGCTGCATTATACATTATATACATAGCAATTGGATGACAATATATATATATACAGTAGTCCATCCCCTTATCCATGGGGATACATTCCAAGGCCCCCATTGGATGCCTGAAACTGCGCATAGTACTGAATCCTATATATACTATGTTTTTTCCTATACATACCTGTGATAAAGTTTAATTTATAAATTAGGCACAGTAAGAGATTAACAACAGTAAATAATAATAAAATAGAACAATTATAACAATATACTGTAATAAAAGTTATGTGAATGTGATCTCTCACTCTCAAAATATCTTATTGTACTGTACTCGCCCTTCTTCGTCTTGTGATGATGATGAAATGCCTATGTGATGAGATGAAGTGAGGTGAATGACATAGGCATTGTGATGTAGCGTTAGGCTACTATTGACTTGACAATATGTCAGGAGGAGGAGGATCATCTGCTTCAGATGATTCTGGATCATTGAGCCATGTCGATAGTTGAAGGTTTTTTTGCCGAAACCTTTTGGAAGAACATTGTAATCGGAAGTTGTTGTCTTTTTCTTTTTAACTCATCAAAGTGTTGCTGCAGAGGTTGTAATCTTTCGGTGATCATATGGGTGACTTTAATGCTGCATTCCATCCAAGGATCATATTCCATAATTTTGTCCTTTAATGTCTGTGCAACTCAAGACACTTCAGCAAATTTTGGTAATGTCCACATTACTGGTTCTGCTTAAATTTCTTCTTCATTTTCCTCTGTTGATGACTCAACAGGTTCTTCCAATTCCTCATTTGTTAACACTTCGTGAGGGCCTTCAATATGTTCTTTCACTTCTTCATCAAGCACGTCGGCAAATCCTTCTCCACCAACTTGTCTTGCTGTGTGAATGATTTTCCTAACTTCTCCATCGATCCCCAGGGAAGCCTTTAAAATCATTCACGACTTCACTCCATAAGTTCTTCCAGCAGGCATTTACAGTTTCTGACTTCAATTCATCCATTGCAGCTTTGTTGAATGTTATTGCATCAGCAGTAGTGAATGATTTCCAGCACTGCATTATGTCCAGATTAGGGTCTGCATCAATTGCTGATTGAATGCGATCAAATACCAGGCGGGTGTATGTAGCCTTGACAAACCGAATGATGCCCTAGTGAAGGGTCTGAAGCAATGAGGTTGTATTTGGAGGTAAAAATACAACCTCGACTTTTTCATTTTCATAGCAGACAGATTCAGGATGGCCAGGTGCATTGTCTATTATTAATAGGGCTTTGAATTCCAACCCTTCCTGGCACACTATGGCCATAGATGCTGATACACCAAATAAATCCCCAACCAACCAATCCAACCCTTCCTCTTCCAAGTATTTTTTTCACTTGTGGGATGAACCATTGGTAGAACCATTCCATAAACAAAACGACTGTCACCCACACTTTCTGATTATGTTGCCAGAACACTGGCAGATAATTTTTGTTTTTGAGAGTGCATGGGTTCTTCGCTATGTATACTATGCCTGGCTTTATCATATGCCCTGTAGCGTTGCCACAGTACCAAAGTTAATCTGTCCTTCCATGTTTTATGCCCTGGTGCCTCCTTTTCACTTTTATGAATGTAGGTTATATTGGGAATCTTCTTCCAGAAGAGCCTGGTTTCATTGCAATTGAAGACTTGTTTTGCATGGTATCCTTTCTCCTTAATCAACTTCAACTCTGCCAGAAATGCGGCAGCAGCTTTTTCATCAGCAGATGCAGCCTATCCAATAATTTTTATATTTTTCAGTCCAACCCTATTCCTGAATATGTGTAACCATCCCTTACTTGCAGTAAATGGCTTGATGTCACTCATTTCAGAGGATCCTTTGCTGAAGTCTTCATACAGGCTCAGTGCTTTCTGGTGCAACACATTGACGTCAATCGGAACACCCATTTTCTGTTCATGTCTTCCACCCACAAATTTAATGCCTTTTCCATCTTAACTAAGCACTTATCATACACTGTGGCCATAACTTTTGCAGTTTGAGGTGCAACAGCAAAACTAGCACGAATTTCTTTTTCCTTCACAATTTCACGGATAGAAGAATCGTTCTTACCATAGATCTTAGCGACCTCAGCATGCGATTTTTTTTCTTTCCTTATTAAGTCGAGAACTTTCACCTTTTCACTTAAAGGAAACACTTTCCAGCTTCTCTTTGGCATATCCAAATTGCCAGCATCACTACTCTTGCACTTTGGGGCCATTATTAAGAAAATAAGGGTTACTTGAACACAAGCACTGCGATACTGCAACATTTGATCTCTTAACCGAGACAGCTACTAAGCGACCAACAGGCGGGTAACATATACAGGTTATGAATTATTTATTTCTGGAATTTTCTGTTTAATATTTTCGGACCGCGGGTAACTGAAACCGCAAATGGTGGGGAGACTACTGTATATGCATTTCTTATAACATGGCTGCAAGGAAACATACAGTATTCCTTGTAAAGCACCCATGTTGTAAGCAAGAGCTTTATTTTTCAAAATTATTTCATGTTCAAGTCACTGCTCTATTCTAAATATTAAAATACAAATTCAGTTATTGAAACTCTAGCATTTTAAGTTAAAATGTTTAATGTTACAGTGGAAACTTTTATTTAAAGAAGGAGGGGCATTTCTAAATAATATAACAAAAGTTTTAATTCTTAAAATTATATTTATTAACATAATGAATCTTTTTAAACATCACAGAAATCATAAAATTCTTCACATTTATACTTAACATTACATTTAACGGTTAGTATTGTTCGCAATATATTTTCACTTGAAAATTCACTGTGAACAATACTGACTTCTCTGAAGGCAAATTTTGATTCTTTAAGAATCAAAATTTTTGCTCCGTCCGTATACCTGGAAGACAACTAAATTTTACCATCCATTATTTTCATTCTATTCGTCACATCACAGGATTCTGCATATTCACTTCACCAACTTCGACAAACATGTTATCCATTTTTATGAATGGGTATTTTTCTTTTAATATTGCAGCTAATCACAATCTGTGTCATTTTCCAATAACATCCATTAAAAATAGCTATATAGTATCAGTGTAAATACACCATAGTTAACCCATATATTTGAACTACGTATGTAGCGTAGAGGGCATCGTTTTAATTGTATCTCATAGTGTGGTTGCCTTCACAACGAGATAGCTACTATTGCATTACTTCAAATAAATAACGCTTCTCTAGTAGAGAAGACTACTGTTATTTATTTTCAGCAGTACCACCACCCAGACGATTGTTTCAAAGCTGTGCAGCTTCATCAGTGGGCGGGCAGGTACCCAGGTAATACAACAAGTCATCACAGTTGCGAAGTTATATCCACATTATGAGAGATGCCAAAAGGGTGTGGTGGTAATGTATTTGGAAAATTAAATGCACAGGGCATAATCCTTATGGGTTTTGATAATTAACTATATAGTATCGGTGTAAATACACCATAGTTAACCCATATATTTGAACTACGTATGTAGCGTAGAGGGCATCGTTTCAAATATATGGGTTAACTATGGTGTATTTACACCGATACTATATAGTTAATTATCAAAACCCATAAGGATTATGCCCTGTGCATTTAATTTTCCAAATACATTAAAAATAGCTTACGTTTCATATATGATTTGTTCTTGAATGAGAATAATCTATACAAAAGGTGTAAAAGATTTTGGCATGCCTTTGTAAAAATGCAGTACGACAACACTATCAGTGGAGTTCTTAAAAAAATAATAAAAAAATTAATTAATTTGAAAACTTATTTAAGGAAATTTAAAACTTAACTCATTAAATTCTGATTATTATCATAAACTCGGCTGGCATTGATGGTGAAATAATTTCTTGACAGTTTTGGATATTTTCTGAGTTATCTTATCAGGAATTATTGGCCTACCACTTCTAGCATTCTTCACTTAAGAGTAATTTCAGAGTGGACACAATGTTCATCCAATCTCTCACCTAGATTTATTAATTGATAAGCACCCCCTGTGTAGAATTCTCATTTCATGGATTGTTGTGTGACAATTAGCTGATGTTGACCTAACGAATTTAATTTTATGCTCAACTTTTTGTGATGCAAATTATTCTCATAATTTTTCTTGACATATATGAAGAGTTTTCCTTGTTGATGATTTGATATTTCTTTAAATTCCAGCTATCGCAAATTTTCCCATGAGTCAGAAATTGTGACTTTTCATTGATTATTTGCTAAGATAGGGGTGAACTAAGTATTCTGCCCATTCAAAGGCAGATCTGTATGCAATAAAATTTTATGCATGCTATATTTGGTGGCTTCCCATTTGCCTTCCTTGTGTTTACTAGTCTGTAGCTGCATGTATTTTAGACTTGCCTAGCACCTCAGCTTGAAGCCAGTTAAGGTTAGGGGGATTGGGAACGAGAGTAGCCTTGCTCAGGTGAAGTTTTTACGGCTCCGGCAAATAGAGAAGTTTCTTCATATTTTTGCTGTTTTGTTGACTTAAATTGACATATTGATTTATTTTCTAGAAGTAGCTTTATATTCCTAGTACAATACTTAGTTTAATTTTTAACTTCGATAGAGATTTTGTAGGTTATTACTTAGTATTGGTAAGAGTATCCAATCACTTCAAATCTTTTAGAAGTTTTTGCAGCTTCGGTGAACGCAAAGTTTTTAGCTATATTTAGCCGCTTTATTGACTTAATTGTTATTAAATTATTTTCTATAAGTAGCTTATAGACCTAGTCAAGATCCTTGGTTTATTCTGAATTTAGATAGCGAGATTTTGGAAGTTAATTAATACTTAGTGACCGTAGATTTACCGTTCGTAACTTGCCGCCATTGTTATACAATGGCGGCAAGTTACGAATGTATCTTGTTATATCCCTTATTAGATAGCGTTAGCTTAGTATAGTACAGGCCAGAGCAAACTTTTGGGCTGAAGGCCCACAATAGGAATTCAAAAAGAAGGCGGGCCGCATGAAAAATACTATTTTTAGATATATATTATTTGTTATCATGAAGAAGAAATATAACATAAAAAAATTATTCTCTAACAACCAAGAATTTAATGAGATGAATGGAACTGTTTTACATCTTTTAACATTTTTTTAATTTCGGGCGTTAATTTTGTAGTTGAGATTCTTAAAAACTGCTTGTAAATGTTCATCGGTGATGCTCGATCGTAAAGAATTTTTATTTAGATTCATGATGGAAAATGTTTGTTCACATATGTAGGTTGATCTAAAAATAACCAACATTTTTGGGTAAAATCTTTTAAGTTTGTCAAATTTGTCCGAATTAAGAGTATTGCAAAATTTACAGATTTCCTCACGACGGTGTAGTTCCCTTAAATTGGTTTCACACTGCAGATCTATAATCTGGAGTTGTGGCTCACTCGGTGCACTATCAATTTCTATTGAAAATGGGTCGCATACTATTGCCAAACTTGTCTCAGTTTTTCAGAAGTCGCCAAATCTTTGTGAAAAGTCGTCATTCAAAACGTTGATAATTTCACAATATTTTTCAAATATATTTTCTAGAATCTTCAGCAACTTCATGGTTGGAAAGTGGTCTACCTTGTAAATCAATAAATGTCGAAGGAACAACTAGAGTTTTAATTGAAATCCATTCAAACTTTTTGCCATATGGGCGTATAAATTTTTCCCTTGTAACATGGTGTTGAAAGTATTTAAGTGTGTCACGATGTACAGGGTAAACGCAAAATCACAAATCCAGTTATTATCAGTTAATTCGGGAAAGTCCATAATATTTTTCAGTTTTCAAAATAGAATGATGTCATCTTTAAGATCTCATACTCGCCGAAGAACTTTTCCTGAGCTAAGACATCGAATTTGGCGAATTTGGCTATGATAAGGAATGTCTGTATACTCGGATTCAATATCTTGAAGAAAATTAACGAATTGTCTGTATTTCGGGCCCCTTGATCGTATTAAATTTACTAGTTGAATAATACAAGATGTGACATGTTCAACTTTTAACACATTTTTACATAATACTTGTCGATGTATAATACAGTGAATTGTAATTAAATTATAATCAGGATAATTTTCACAAATTTTATCCTGAATTTTCTTTAACGCTCCAACATTTTTACCTGTCAAATTTAGTGCCCGTCAGTTACGCTTACCATTTTGTTCCATTGTAAATTATATCTTGTTAAGCATTTTTCAAATATATCAGCTCCCATTGTTTGGTCTTTAAGAGATTCCATTGAAAGAATTTATGAATTTATGAAAACCCCAAACACGAAAGGTATCAAAACCTATAGTACTTAGTACCGTCCATGGGTTGAAGGAGAAGTATGGGGGGGAGGGGAATGCTGGAAACTTTGCTCTAGAGACTAAACATGGGTTTCACCGATTGAAAGAAGCTCTTCAATAATTTCAAAATTAGATCCACCCCAGGTGCCTTCTTATGTTTAATTTCAACAATTTCTCCTGCACTTTCCTCTCAGTTATTACAAAATCATTTAGCTCCCTGTTAGAGTTTAATAAGCTTCTGTTCACCACTCTCCTAGAGAATTCCTCATGTGTGAATGGTCAGTTTCACATGATGAGCGCCTAGGCTGCTCAAGTGGAGGATAATTGTCGTATTCCATACGACAATTATATCGCAAAAGGCATAAAATAAGTAAACTTTTTTCGAAAATACAATTAAAGCTCGCGAGCCACACAAAAATGTGTGGCGGGCCTCATGCGGCCAGCGGGCCATGGTTTGCCCAGGCCTGGTATAGTATATAGCAGGGGTGGCCGACAAGTCGATTGCGGCTTTAATTTCAGTCGATCACAGCGAATTTTAAATATACTGTATATAAAAAATTGATAGTCAAAATCTAAATATTATTATTATGCGCCCCACTGCATAAGCTTATTACAAATCCGCTGAACCACTTGACTACTCTTGTTTGCCACGCAGCTAGGCTTGTGTAGTGAAAATTCACACAGTTACATTGTGGAGAGCATTGTGTGTGTGTCGAATTCTTATTTATCTTACTTAATATTAATAATTGGACAGTAATTATACTTTAATTTAATACCCTTTGATTTAAAATGAATGCTGCGAAAAAGAGTAAAACGTATAATTTTCATCGAGTGGGAACTAGAGTACTTTTTGTAATGTTTGATTTGCAATGCTTCCATGGTAAATAACAATTGGATTTTCTGCCTAATAGTGACCTTAGAAAAAATAAATTAAAAGAATTAAATCCAGATTATTCGCACAACAAAATTTCTTCATTTACAATCTAAAGCAGTAACTGCAGAATCATTTGAAGTGAGCAGTCTTGCAAAAAAAAAAATGCAAACCATTTTCTGATGATCAGTTCATCAAAGACGCATTTTTAGAAATAACAGATTCTCTTTTTGAAAATTTCAAGAACAAAAATGAAATGAAAAGTGCTCTTCAAGATCTGCAATTATCTCGAAATACTGTGATGCAACGCATCAAAAAAATGGGTAAAAATGTGAGTGAACAACTGTGTGCTCATATTGCTAATTGTGTGTTCCTTTCTTTACAACTGGATGAATCTACAGACGTCAGTGATACAGCTCAATTTCTCGTTTTTATTCGTATGGTTTTCGATTATTCTGCCACTAGAGAAGAACTGCTAAGTATGGTTTTGTTAAAAGAAAGAACTGGAGGTCTTGATATATTTAACGCATTCAAAAATTTTATTGAAAACTTAAATTACCACTATTTAAGCTGGTACCAATAACAACAGATGAAGCTTAAGCAATGACGGGAATCTTAAAGGATTTAGTAATGTCTACTGAGTGATATTCGCTTCTCACCTCAACCGTACCATGTGACCTTCCTGTCAATCATTATATGATGTCTATTCTCATCTAACTGGAAAACTATTAGATGGTTTTCGTGATATTTTTTATTTCGATCTTTTAGAACAATTTGTCATCAATCGCATAGGCTATATGCTCTTGTATGTTTTTTTTTTTTCTAAAAAGTAACATACAGCATACATTAATCATAAATTTTCTTTAGTGTACATATGAATGAAAGCAGAATAAAAGAAATTCACAAAGTCGTATTTCTTCAAAGTGATTAATATGCAAGGTCACGTGATACTGTTGAATTGGCAAGCGATCGTCATTGAGTAGGCGGTACTAACAATTCACTATAATATGGCCAGTGCAGCAAAGTTTGCGGTGTGTGTATTGGCAAGAGCTGCAGTCGAGTAATTTTTACAATTGCGGAAACAATGTCGAAGAGAAAGTGTTTAGGTATTAATGATAAAGCAAAGATTGTTATGATATTGACCAGGGTTTTAAGAAAAAAGATGTTGCGGAGAAATATGGCATACCTGCAAGCAGTTTATCTACGATTTTAAAAAAAATCGAGAATCAGTTTTAAATTCAATTGAAGGAGGAGCAGACAAGAAGCGAATTAAGTTGTGTATATAACCAAGATATTGATAAAGCTGTTTTAAAATGAGTGCAAATGATACATGAAAAGAATATACCAATATCGGGTCCAATAATTAAGCAACAAGCTCTGAGATTTAAACAGTCCCTGGGACATACAGAATTTAATGCGAGCACTGGGTGGCTAGATAAATTTAAGAAATGCCACAGAATTGTGGAAAAGGTTATTTGTGGAGAAAGTTAATTTAAGTGAAGAAGATTGCAACAGTTGGAGGAACGATACCTTAAAGAAGATTTTGGAAGTATATGAACCTAAGGGTGTTTTTAATGCTGTTGAAATGGGTTTATTCTTTAAATGTTTACTGACTAGAACACTTGCTTTTAAGGATGATAAATGTTTTGGCGGAAAGCAAAGAAAGAATCACTGCTAGTTGGAGCAAATATGACAGGAAGTGGAAAATTAAGACTTTTAGTCATCGGAAAATCAAAAAACCCAAGATGTTTTAGAGGCACAAAATCTTTGGAAGTTGACTACACCTTTAATAAAAAAGCATGAATGACAAGTGATATCTTTGAAGACTGGATATTAAAACTAGACAAGCGTATAACAAAAGAAAAAGGAAAATGTGTTGGTAACTAACAACTGTCCGGCACATCCTACCAGTATTTCTGCCAAACTTAAAAGTGTGAAATTACTGTTTTTACCACAAACGTGACGTCAAAATTCCAGCCAGTGGACCAAGGCATTATTAAAAATTTTTAACTTCATTATCGAAAGAGAATGATAATGAAGATTGTCAATGCGTTATCAGCAAATAGAAACTTGGAGGTTACAATTAACCTTAGAGATTGCATCTCTGAACTGGCAAACGTTTGGACAAACGATGTCACTGAATACACTATTCAAAATTGTTTTTTGAAAGCGGGATTTGCATTGAATACAGAAGTCGAACATCAACTGGAAAAACAAGATGAACTGCCCCTTTCACGACTGAAAAACTTTTGGACATTATTAGAATCGTCGGGAAACATTTAAAATGAAATAACACTGGATAGTTATGTTTATGTAGATCAAGATCTGACTACAACAGGACATCCAAATGAAGATGAAATACTGCTGAACGGTGTTAGATGTGACCACGATCATGAAGAAATTAACAATGACGCTGAAGACACATCAGAACAACCCAGTAGCGGATTAAGGTCGGTTGATGCCCCGGGCGCAGAAGAAAATATTGGGCCCCTTAAAATAAAAGAGAGAGATAGGGAAAATAAAAATACGCGTTAACCATTTTTTTAAATAAATAGAAAATATTATGTACTATTAATGTTTTATTTCCAATAAAATTTGAACATAATACAAAGGGTACTAGGAAAGTTTTGCAATATGACGCAACAATGAATCACAGGAAGCTGCTTGTTGCTGCATGTTGAGACATGTTCATACGTGCATAGTAGCCGCCGCGCCAAGTCGATGGGCTCAGTTATTCATTAGTAGTGAGAGTGTAAAGTGCTTGCGATGGCATCGTGGTCACGAAATGAGATAAGGACAGTTTTGCGGTATAATTTCGTGCGTGGTTTAACCATAGACCAGTGCTTAGAAGAAATGACTCTTGCACTAGATGATGATTGTCCACATCGTACAACGATATTCAGGTGGTATAGAGAATTCCAAAGGGGAAATTTCACTCTGGAGGATTCTGAGAGGCCGGGAAGGCCACGAACGTCAGTTACGGAGGAAAACGTTACTGCTGTGAGGAAAATGCTTGACGAAAACAGGCGAGTGACCTACCAACAGATAGAGGGTACTTTGAGCCTAAATGCACCAGCAATTCGTTCGATTCTGCAAGATCATTTGCACGTGAAGAAACTTTGTTCTCTCTGGGTGCCGCATCAACTGACTGAAGAGCAGATGACACGACGTGTGACTTGGTGCCGGGAGATGTTAAAAAAGTTTGATAAGGGACAATCTCGGTATGTGAACAACATCGTGACAGGTGACGAGACTTGGCTGTACTATTACGATCTGCCGACCAAGGCTCAAAACAAAGTTTGGGTCTTTGATGATGACGACACACCAGTAATTGTCAGAAAATCCCGATCTGTAAAGAAGAAAATGATAGCTGTATTTTTCAAATCGAGTGGAATTGTGGAACGTGTCGTTTTGGACACGCAGAAGACAGTCACAGCTAAGTGGTATACTGAACAATGCCTGCCTAATGTCATTGGATCTATGAAGAACCTGTGGCCAAAGTCAAGAATGGACACCTGGTACCTCCATCACGATAATGCTGCAGCTCACCGCGCCAAAGCCTGCACCGAATATTTGACCACGACAGGACTGAAACTTCTCGAGCACCCTCCCTACAGTCCAGACCTTGCTCCCTGCGACTTTGCACTGTTCCCGCATGTGAAAATGAAGCTAAAAGGGAGGCGGTTTTCCAGTGATGAGGACCTTCTACGGGCTTGGGACAACGAGTGTGCTTTACTCCCTAGTGAAACTTGGCAGAACTGGTTTAAAGATTGGTTTCGGAGGATGGAGAGGTGTATTGAATGTAGAGGAAATTACTTTGAAAAAATTAAATAAACAAAGTTGTATTGCAAAACTTTCCTAGTACCCTTTGTATATGTATAATATAATTAAGAATAATCACAAAGTTTTGAACTAATAGTTGAACATATTAGTTCAACTAATCTGTTGGGGTTTTGCGTGGGCCCTTCAGAAGTCAGGGCCAAGGGCGCGCGCCGGGTGCGCCCGCCGTTAAATCCGCCTCTGGAACAACCCATAGCAAAGCCAAGTCGCGAAGAAATGATTAACGCTTTTAAAACGGTTCGTATGGGTCTAAAGTTTTGTGAAAATGTTTCTTGTAATGTTTTTAATGCTCTAAACAAATGTGAGGTTTTCTTTGAGAATCAGACATTTTTCAATTGTACTGTGCAAACGAAAATTAGATTTTTTTAATTTGTGATACTTAACGGCGAAAACTGTGTAAACGTAATTTAAATAAGTGTTTTTGAAATAAAATACATTAAAAATAAATGTAGATTCATTTTAATTTTCTAGTTAAATAACAGTTTCTAATAAAAAAGATATTTTCGGTATAACGAATTTTTTCGATGGATTTATAGAATTTGTTAGAGGGAAATTCCACTGTTTTTATATATATATATATATATATATATATATATATATATATATATATATATATAAATATATATATAGTGTTATAACTACATTGGGTATATAAGATTAGGGTAATAATTTTGTACTGAAATTCAATAGAAATCATGACTCAGACCAGAGCAGCAAAGAAAAAGGCTCAAGCTAATGGGAGTGCTGTGGCTCAGGGGAGAACTTAGGGTGGGGCAGTTGCCCTCTGAATCACAGCCTTTTAAAATGCACTGCTTGCTTTATGTTTGTGGAGCAATCAGGTATGGGACATGATATTGTCAAGGGGAACGTCTTTGTGTGTGCCCAATGTAAGGAGTGTGAGGAAATCTGGTGACAACTCAGCGTTGTAATGGGCCTATTTGAGAGCTTGAAGGACGGTGGATGCCCTCCAAGGATCTAAATTGAGGGGCCCATCAAGCTGTCAGCTGCTCACATCAACGCCAGAGCTTGCACTTGAATATCAATCAACACAGCAGAAACCCCCAAGGCAGAAGGCGCTTGTCCCACAGAAACTAGTAGTTGTCAGTGACTATTGTCAGGGAAACAAGGAACATATTGTGTAAAAGGATAGGTGGAACAGGGGCAAAGGTAGATGACGTTGCAGAGCAGATATCATCTTTTAAAGGCACAAAAGGTGAAATTGTTGCACACGTTGGCACTAATGATATTAAGAGTAGGAGAACAGCGGAATTACTTAACAAGTACAGGTCACTGTTGAAAAAAGCCCATGAATTAGGGTTGAATTTGGAAGTGTCTGTAATTCTTCCCAGACACGATAGGAGGGAGTATATGATGAGAGCTTTGTCGATCGATTCTGCCCTGGAGAAATTGTGCAAGGCTAAAGGGGTAGAATTTTTCTCAGGCTGGTCTGTACTTGTTAACAGGAGAGACTGCTTCTACAGGGATGGGATACACTTAAATAGAAAGGGTGCAAGAATATTTGCTGATGCTATCGAGGCAGTGTTAGGTGGGTCTGAAAACTGCTAGCTTGGTGGGATTCACAGACTAAAGGTAAAAAGTAGCAGAAGGCAGAGGTGAAGGTGATTCTTGCACAACTTCTATTAGAATAAATAGCGACCTGGAGCGAGAGGTGCTGGAGATTTCATGGACTGATGGCAATCATCGTGAAACAGGTGGGTATATGGGATGTGTAAGGGTAACCAATAATAAGAATAGGAACATGTATACCAATGCTAAACGTATAGTAAATAATTTGATGAATTTGAAGTGTCGGTCAAGACATCAAAGGCGAATATTGTTGGGACAGCAGAGACGTGGTGTCACACAGATATAAGGAATGCATAACTGGAATTTGGAAAGTACAATGTGTACAGAAAGGATAGGAAGGGAGGAGGTGATATACTGTTAATTAAGAAAAACATACATCAAAAGAAGTGCATTCAGTTGATATAGAACAGTGCACTGTTGAGTCAGTTTGATGTGACATAAGCACTGGGAAAGAAAAAATAAGAGTAGGAGAGTGTTATAGGCCTAATGACTCGAATGAGTACAATGAACAATTCTACAGAGAAATAGAGTGGGCTAGTAAATCAGAATGTCTTATAATGGGGGATTTTAACTTCCCAGATATTGACTGGAACTTGTGAGTTGGTCACTCACACACTTGAAAGACTTTTGTGGATTTATTGGATGATTGTTTTCTGCAGAAGCATGTTCGAGAGGCAAGCAGAGAGGGAAATACTCTTTATCTGGTTATCAGCAGTGATCATTCGTGTATTAAGAATTTGCAGATCAAGGATATAATTACTTAAAGATATAATTACCATCAGGGGTAAAGGAAAGGGTTTTTGCTTTTGTAAAGGTAAGTATGGTGGTCTCAGACAGTTTTTAAATTCTGTACAGTGGGATCAACTGACGATGTTATCAACAGTAAATTCTAAGTGGGAAGCATTCAAGGAATTAATCGTGGATGCTACTAAAAGTTTCATACCTATTAAGAAATATTCAAGGTTTAGGCGTAAATGGTTATCAAATTAACTAGTGAGACTCGTGAAGGAGAAGAAAAATGTATGGGATGCAAATAAATTATCCAGCGACTCAGAAGCCTACGGCAGATATAAGCTAGTCTGTAATCAAGTCACAAAGGAGGTTAGGCAGGCGAAGGCAGATTACAAGAAATCTTTGGCAAAGAATGCTAAGAAAAACAGCAAGGATTTCTTTACTTATATAAACTCTAAAAGGAAGGGGATGAATCTGATTTATCCACTGGATATCGATGGTTCGGCTGTTGATGATCCTGCTCAGATAGCAAACAAACTGACTGAGTATTTTGCATCTACATTCACAGATGAGATTAAGGTTTGAAAATGGCAGAATGTTATCAAGTTGTAGTAGGGTGCGTAATGATTTTGTAATAACTGAGAGCAAAGTGGAGGAGAAATTGTTGAAGTTAAACATAAGAAAGGCACTTGGGGTGGATGGGATCTATCCAGTTATATTAAAGGAGGCGGCAAAGCAACTAAGCAAACCCTTAGCCATAATTATGAGAGCATCCTTGGGCCCATGGGAGGTCCCCACGGACTGGAGATGTATAAATGTATCCCCAATTCACAAAGGGGGACCGTAGGGTGACACGAGTAAATACAGGCCAGTTAGTTTAACTTCTGTTCGGGGTAAAATAATGGAGTCACTGGTTAAAGATGCATTGCAGGATCATCTAGACAAGACTGCAGCAGTAATTCAGACACAGCATGGGTTTATTAAGGGAAAGTCTTGTCTGAAAAATTTGATAGGATATTATGATGTGGTTACAAAGGAACTGGATGAAAAAAATAATTTTGATATCATATATTTGGATTTCAGGAAAGCATTTGACACTGTTGCGCATGGAAGACTATTGTACAAATTGGAGCAGAATTGTATTAAGGGTAAGTTGCTACAATGGATAAAAGGATGGTTGAGTGGGAGAAGACAGAGGGTCGTAATTAATGGGTTCTGCTCTTCGTGGACTTATGTTCTTAGTGGAGTCCCACAGGTTTTGGGTCCTCTGTTGTTTTGAATATTTATCAATGATATTGATGAAGGTATATCAGGCTTAGTGTCGAAAATTGCAGATGATACTAAGGTTGGCAGGGTTGTTAATGACAGTAATGGCAGTGTGCTACTGCAAAAGGATCTAGATAATTTGGGCCGATTGGCTAAAAGTTGGCAACCTTGAATGCAAAGTACTCCATTTGGGTATACGTAGCCCCAGAAAAACATACCAACCGTGTGATACTACACTTAAGGTGGTAGATAATGAAAATGACCTGGGAGTAATTGTGCCGTCAGATATGAAGTTTTCTGACCAATGCAGACAGGCTGCCAGTGCAGGTCATGGGGTTTTGTCAATGATTAGGAATTTTGCTAGAAGGGAGAAAGAGGTGATTGTCCTTCTGTATAAGGCAATGGTCAGGCTGCGCCTTGAGTACTGCGTACAGGTCTGGAGGCCTCGTTTTAGGAAGGATGTAGATTTGCTTCAGCGTGTACAGAGAAATATAACAAGATTGGTGAGGGGAAGCGAGGGTTCTGGTCTTACCAAGAGAGGCTTAAGTTCTGCAAATTGCAGTGGCTGTAGACTAGGCACCTGCGCGGTGATCTGATTGAGGTGTATAAGGCCTTGAATGGGTTGAGCGTGCTGAATTCTGATGGGATCGTTCCACTTGATTTGGGGGCGTAAATTCAACTTAAGAAAAGACAAATGTAGACTAGATGTGTGGAAATTTGCCTTTAGCCAAGGGGGTGGTTAATCGCTGGAACAAACTTCCATCTGTCGTTGTGGAAGTTGATAGGTTAAATAAATTTAAGGAGGAATTAGACAAACATTTAATGGGATTTGTTTTATAAATTTTTTTTTGGCTGATGCTGCATAAGCTCATACACTTGCTTTCTTGCATCACATACCACCACTACTACTACATTGTACTCCCCAAATTGCAGTTCTGCACTGCTTATGTCCATGTGACACCATGTATCTGATATCCCAACAATATCTGCCTTTGATGTCTTGACTAGCACTTCAACTCATCGAATTTATTAACTATACTCCTAGCATTGGTGTACATGCAAGTATACATGCACCTGTTTCTACTCTTAGTTACCCTAATACAGCCCATGTATTTACTTGTTCCACTATGATCACCAGCAGTCCTGGAAATTCCCATTGCTCATAGGAATTTACTCAAAGAGGTAACTACCATCAAGGGTAAATGGAAGGGATTTTACTTTCGTAAAGGTGACTCCGGTGGTCTGAGACAATATTTAAATTCTATACGGTGGAACCAACTGATAATGTTACCAACAGAAAATTCAAAATGGGAAGCATTCAAAGAATTAATCCAGGCAGCTACTAGGCTTTTCATACCAACAAAGAAATATTGTTCACGATTTAGGCCTAAATGGATGTCAGATGAAATAATTAGACATGTGACAGAGAAGAAAAATGCATAGGAGGGGTCTCCATAGTGTCTGGAGACTGGCACCTGCGAGGTGATCTGAATGAGGTGTATAAAGCCTTGAATGGTTTGAGCATGCTCAATGCTGATGAGATTCTTCCTCTTGCTCAGAATAGCATTAGCATTAGCATTAGCAGAGGCATATGATGCAAGAAAGCAAGCTTATTCAGCATCAGCCAAAAAAAACAAAAAAAAAAAAAAAAACCCACTCCCATTTCACCCCTCCGTTCGTTCGAAATACCTGTCCAGTTGAGCTTTAAATTTGTTTAGGCTATCAACCTCAACAACCAGTGATGGAAGTCGGTTCCACCAACCAACCACCCGCTGGCCAAAGGCAAATTTCCGCACATCTATCCGACATCCGTCCTTCCTCAATTTGAATTTATGCCCTCTGAGGTGATTATTCTGAGAAAGATGAAGAATCCCATTGGCATTGAGCATGCTCAAACCATTCAAAGCCTTATACACCTCTATCAGATCACCTCGCCGGTGCCTAGTCTCCAGACTCTGTAATTTGCAAAACTTAAGCCTTTCTTCGTAAGAGCAACCCTTTGTTCCATTTACTAATCTTGTTGCCCTTCTCTGTACCCGTTCAAGCAGCTCTACATCCTTCTTGAAATGAGGCCTCCAGACCTGTATACAGTACTCAAGATGTGGCCTTACCATTGCCTTATACAAGGGAATAATCACCTCCTTATCCCTGCTAGAAATATTCCTGTATATCATTGACAAGACACCATGAGCTACTCTTGCAGCTCGTCTGCACTGCTCAGAGAACTTCATATCTGCCTGCACAATTACCCCCAGGTCCTTTTCATTCTCCACCACTGTCAGTGTAGTACCGCAGAGTTGATACGTTGCTCTGGGGTTACTGTTTCCCATATGCAGCACTTTACCTTTGTCGATGTTAAACCTCATTTGCCACCTCTCAGCCCATCTGTTCAACCTGTCCAGATCCTGTTGCAGCAGCATAGCGTCAGTATTGTCCTTAACGACCCTGCCAACCTTTGTATCATCTGCAAACTTGGACATTAAACTTGATATCCCATCATCAATATCATTCATAAACACCGAAAACAACAACGGACCCAACACTGAACCTTGAGGAACTCCACTAATAACATTAGTCCACGTTGAGCAGTGTCCATTGATTACCACTCTCTGTCTTCTGCCACTCAACCATCCCCTTATCCATACCAGCAATTTGCCTCCAATGCCACACTGCTCCAATTTGTGCAGCAGTCTTCCATTTGCAACAGTATCAAAAGCCTTTCTAAGATCCAAATATATAATATCAAAGTTATTCCCTGCATCCAGTTCTTTTGTGACTACATCATAGTATCCAATCAAATTGGTCAGGCAAGACCTGCCCTTAACAAAACCATGCTGCGTCTGAGCTATAACTGAATTCTTGTCTAGATGATCCTGCAGTGCTTCTTTAACCAGTGCCTCCATTAATTTACCTGGAACAGAAGTTAAACTAACAGGTCTATAATTACTTGTGTCAGCCTTTGAACCTCCTTTGTGAATTGGGGTCACATTTGCACATCTCCAGTCCATAGGTACCTCCCCTGAGTCCAAGGAAGCTCTCATAATTATGGCTAAGGGTTTGCTTACTTCCTTTGCTGCCTCCTTTAATATAACTGGATAGATCCCATCCACCCCAGGTGCCTTTTTTATGTTTATCCCCAACAATCTCTCCTCCACTTTCCTCTCAGTTATTACAAAATCATCCAGCTCACTGCCAATGTTTACTTTACCTACATCATTCTCCTTCCTGAATAACTCCTCATGCGTGAATGGAGATGCAAAATACTCGTTTAGATTGTTAGCCACCTGAGCAGGATCCTCAACTGTTGAACCATCAATATCCAGTGGACCAATCTGATTCATCCCTTTCCTTTTCGAGTTCAAGTATGTAAAGAACTCTTTTCTGTTTTTCTTTGCATCCTTTGCCAAGGATTTTTCATAGTCTGCCTTTGCCTGCCTAATCTCCTTTGTGACTTGGTTACAGACCAACTTATATCTATCATAGGCTTCCATGTCACCCATTAATTTGTATGTATCCCATGCATTTTTCTTCTCTGCCACATGTCTCATTAGTTCATCTGACAACCATTTAGGCCTAAACCTTGAACAATATTTCTTAGTTGGTATGTAAAGCCTGGTAGCCTCCAAGATTAGTTCCTTGAATGCTTCCCATTTTGAGTTTGCTGTTGGTAACATCATCAGTTGGTCCCACTGTATAGAATTTAAATACTGTCTCAGACCATCATAGTCGCCTTTACGAAAACAAAAACCCTTCCCTTTACCTCTGATGGTAGTTACCTCCTTGAGTAAATCCCACTTCAACACACTGTGATCACTGCCACCTAGTGGTTCATTTATCTGCAGGTTCTTAATGCATGAGGAATCACTACTGATAATCAGATCAAGAGTATTGCTCCCTCTCGTTGCCTCACGAACATGCTGATGTAGAAAACAATCATCCAATAAATCCACAAAAGCCTTGCTAGTGTGCGAGTGACCAACCCACAAATTCCAGTCAATATCTGGGAAATTAAAGTCCCCCATTATAAGACTCTCTGATTTACTGGCCCACTCTATTTCCCTGTACAATATCTTATTATACTCATCAGAGTCATTAGGCCTATAGCACACTCCTACTCTCAATTTTGATTTCCCTATGCTTATGTCACACCAAACTGACTCGACGCTGCCCTGTCCATCGATGTCGACTGGCTTCACTTCCTTGGACTTTATGTGTTTCTTAATTAATAGCATAACCCCTCCTCCCTCCTGTCCTGTCTATCCTTTCTATACACATTGTATTCCCCAAATTCCAGTTCCGCATTACTTATATCTGTGTGACACCACGTCTCTGATATCCCAACAATATCTGCCTTTGATGTTTTGAGCAATACCTCAAATTCATCAAATTTATTTACCAAACTCCTAGCATTGGTGTACACGCAGGTATACATGCACCTGTTTCTATTCTTAGCTACCCTAACACAACCCATGTGTTTACTTGTACCGCAATGACTACCAGCAGTCTCTGAAATATCCTGCATCCTGTTTTTCAGACTTCTGCTCATTTCAATAGAAGCAGTGCAAGAATCACTTCCACCTCTGCCACTGGCTACTGTTAATCTATTAGTCCTTGTATCCCCCCCAACTAGCAGTTTTCCGACCCACCTAACACAGCATCAGCAAAAATTCTTGCACCCTTTCTATTTAAGTGTATCCCATCCCTGTAGAAGCAATCTCTCCTGTTAACAAGTACAGTCCAAGCTGAAAAAAATTCTACCCCTTGAGCCTTGCACAATCCCTCCAGGGCCGAATTGATCGACAAGGCTCTCATCATATACTCCCTCCTATCGTGTCTGGGCAGAATTGCAGACACTTTCAAGTTCAACCCTAATTCAATCGCCTGTGAGGGCATAAATTCAAATTGAGGAAGGATGGTTGTAGGATAGATGTGCGGAAGTTTGCCTTTAGCCAGCGGGTGGTTGATTGTGGGAACAAACTTCCATCTGCCGTTGTAGAAGTTGATAGCTTAAATAGATTCAAGGCAGAACTTGACAAAAATTTGGAGCGAGTGGATGGGGGAAATAAGGGGGTTTTTTTTGGCTGATGCTATATAAGTTTGCTTTCTTGCATCATGTGCCTTTGCTAATGATAATGCTAATGCTAATAATATGAAATCATACATGTGTAAATTTTTAGGTATATGTCTATGTATTTATTAGAAAGGAATTCATGTTGATTAGATTATTCCTATTGAATCCTTACTGAAATTGTTAGAAATGTTGGTGCATCAGCAACTTAGGCTATAATGCACCTTACTTAAGTGTTATTAACTGGACTTGACACTACAAATTTTAGAGTGTGAATTGGATTTGACAGTTATGAAATGGATTTGATGGTCTGCAGACAGATAAATTATTTAAGCCATTCAAGAATATTTATTTAATGAACAGACCTGTTTTTTTTTTTTTTCTGGGTATGTTCCCTTTAACTGTAGGAGACTTTGGGTCATTTTCCCAAATTATGAAGACATTACCTTCATGTTAATGTAAGTAATGTCTACATTAATTAGAATCTTAATGTAGATTTATTTATTATTATTATTATTATTATTATTATTAATATTAGCCATATGGTGCAAGGAAGCCTGAGGCTTATGCTGCGCCAGCCAAAAAAAAAAAAAAAATTCTGAATTACTCTGAGAGAGGGAGGAAGAAAGTGTCAGAAGTAGAAGGGAATCACCAAGAAAGAGAAGAATGATTATATCCAGATCAGGATCCTGGGTGTGCCAAGCCCATGCTCACCAGATGTGAGCCCCTGGGGTTGTTTTTTAATATAGTACCATGTTACTTTTGAGGAATCTTTACTAAAGCTGTATACTGAACCTGACATCTGAATTTTTAAAATATGGAATATTAGCAAAAAGGCCCGTGTGCTCTGGATTTATATTAATAATAATAAATTGTGTCACAGAGTGAAAACAGAAAGAAAAGAAAATGACAGGTTGCAGTAAAAAATACGTTTAATGTCACGTAAAAATACGTTGATGTTCACACGAACAAAAACAAACACAAATAAAAATAACAGGAAAGTAATACATAACTTCTGGACTGGAAGGCGTCCCTGATCAGTTGTGACCGTTAATCTAATATATAGAAATATAGAACTCTGTGTGCCATGGCAGTCATATATGGTGAACTGCTTGTATGTAACAATTAGCTGTTAGAAGGGAAAGCTTGCAGCTGTAGTGCCTGGGAACGTTGCAAATGCCAACGTTTGTCAGCCAAGAGGATTGTCGTCTCAGTAATGGGATGGACACGACATCCTCTGTTCCGGTTAAAGGAATCGCTACGGAATGAGATGTGCAGTGATTCCAAGCAGGCACGGCGATGGTGTTCGCGGGACCGACCAATAATCATGATATCACCGCACGGATCAATGTCATGCTGGGTCGACAAGAAGTGCTCAGCAAGGGGTTAGTGCTCCACGTCCGCTAAACGGATAGCTTTTTCGTGTTCAGAAACACCACTACTGAGCCTCCTGCCAGTTTCCCCAATATAGCAGCCAGTGCAGTCACGGTAAACTAATCCACTCTGCAGCAGGGGGGGACCGATGTTTTAACTCTTGAAACGAGGGATCACAACTTCCTGCCCGGGAGTTGAAAGTACTTTATCCAATGTGCCTTTAAGACTAGAAATCGGTTGTGATAGGTTCAGATAAAACGGGATATATTCTATAAAATATGGATTAGACTTCTCTCAGACAATGCAATATTGTTTTTGTGACTGTGAACGCTGTTACATCCTTTTGGGAAACTTGTGATTACCGAATTTATTTTGTTGATTTGTTGCTGATAAAATTAGTTTATTTGGATGAGTTTTCTTTTTTTTCTCCCTTTTTTTACACTCTTCTTTTTTTATTTTAATTTATTTTCTTCTTAAATTTTTTTCTTCTTGATTTTTACTGGTTCCTCTGGAACAGGATTTGCTAGCCTCTTTAGGAGGTTCACTATAAGTAGTGTAGCTTATGTGCCATTAAACACCCATAACACCCACACGCACCACCTCTTAAGGAAGGATTGCTGGCGCCTCTGGTTTGGGTTTATGGACGGCATTGTTATTTACAGGTTTATATTCTTCCTTTCGGTGAGTGGGAGATCTCAACAATCCTATACGTTTAGTATAGCAGTACGTGCATAGTTGTGGCTCGCCAGCTTGCATAGCAGGTATTGGGAACCGCCCTTCCTAGCGATCGTTACTTCTTGGGAACAAAGTGACCAGAAGCCAAACCAACACAATAACATGCTGTGCAAAAACAGCTCTATACTCATCTTCTGGGCCATTTTACGGACACACACACACACACACACACACACACACACACACACACACACACACACACACACACACACACACACACACACACTATATTATATATCCATAATTGCATGCCTTTCTGGTAGGTTAGTCTCTTTTCTTTTTTTTTTTGGATGAAAACGTATCTTTTGGGTAGGAGAAAATATTGCCGTCTTCGCCTGAAACTGATTAACTCAGCCACGGAGGGGGAGAAGAGCCCATAAAAGTTGCTAGCATCACTTTAATACCTGGGGTGAGGAGGGGGTGATTATAACTACTGTGCTACTGCAAAGATATGCATTATCACAGTGAACTATGGCGGAATTCAACCAAAATTCAGGAGCCATTACACATACCGCAACACAATACACAGGTCTTGGAGCGACTGCACTTCTGTAAATTTAGATATGGATCTTTCCCAGTAACACTATGGACTCTCCACCCACTGAACTCAAGTTCTACTAGTTTCTTCAGTCTACTTTGGTGCACCAATAACAAGGACAACAGAGCATCCTTACATTTAATACGTTCTTTTATTCTAGAAATAATTCATTAAAACATTATTTAGCTTATCACCAAGTATTATATGAGGTGTGAAAAAAAGCTCAGCCACGGAGTGAAAAAAAAAACCCTTAAAGTTCCTCGCATCATCGACAGGATTCGGACGCGAACCTTTTCCAACCGGTGTGGGGAGGCCGATGATAATACCACTGTGCTAACCGCGCAGACAAATTCAACGAGCAGTCGTACCTTCTCATAGCCATTGTTGCCAACATCTATGCATTGTCTTGTACTGGTCCACACTTTATACGACAAAGCGATCATCAATCCTCTCGATAATCCTTCCTCTGTCGAAGTCGCTCAGTTTCTGATATCCTTGTCGAATGATATCTCCTCACACTCTGAATTTGGTTCCTGGGAGACAAGTCTGTAAACTGCATCACACATTGTTTTGCACTCCATGATTGGTCCTCTATTTTAATTATATATATATATACTACTATATATATATATATATATATATATATATATATATAAAATATTGAGGATAATAATAGAAAATAATAGAAAGGGTAAATCAATCAAATAATACCATTCAGGGACTTAGGAAAACGCTAAGGATTAAAAAAAAAAAAAAAAAATTATTATCGCTTTTTACCCACAAACCAGATGATTTAAACTGGGGCAAACCACCCAGCCTGAAGGCAAAAAACGATAAGAAGTTCTCTGTTGCTGTAATGATCAATATGCTAAGTAATTTAAATCTAAACCAAATATAGTAATTAAAAATGGTTAGGAAATTTAGAATCAAAAGTAAGAAAATATAAATAAATTATAAATGTAAGCATATATTAATCATCGTTCACCCGACAGAGAACGTAACTTAATGATTACATTAAGTTACGTATTGGAGCAGAATGGTATTAAGGGTAAGTTGCTACAATGGATAAAAGGATGGTTAAGTGGGAGAAGACAGAGGGTGGTAATCAATGGGTGCTGCTCTTCGTGGACTAATGATATTAGTGGAGTCCCACAGGGTTCGGTGTTGGGTCCACTGTTGTTTTGTGTATTTATCAATGATATTGATGAAGGTATATCAGGCTTAATGTCGAAGTTTGCAGATGACACAAAGGTTGGCAGGGTTGTTAATGACAGTAATGGCAGTGTGCTACTGCAACAGGATCTAGATAATTTGGGCAGATGGGCTAAGAAGTGGCAACTGAAATTCAACCTTGACAAATGCAAAGTACTGCATATGGGTAGAAGTAACCCCAGAGAAACGTACCAACTGTGTGGTACTACACTTAAGGTGGTAGAAAATGAAAAAGACCTGGGAGTAATTGTGCAGTCAGATATGAAGTTTTCTGAGCAGTGCAGACAGGCTGCTAGGGCGGGTCATGGGGTTTTGTCAATGATATATAGGAATTTTGCTAGCAGGGAAAAGGAGGTGATTGTCCCTCTGTATAAGGCAATGGTCAGGCCACGCCTTGAGTACTGCGTACAGGTCTGGAGACCTCATTTTAGGAAGGATGTAGATTTGCTTGAGCGTGTACAGAGAAGAGCAACACGATTGGTGAGGGGAATGAAGGGATTCTCTTACCAAGAGAGGCTTAAGTTCTGCAAATTGCAGTGGCTGGAGACTAGGCACCTGCGCGGTGATCTGATTGAGGTCTATAAGGCCTTGAATGGGTTGGGCACGCTGAATTCTGATGGGATCCTTCCACTTGTTCAGATTACCAACCTACGGGGAGATAAGTTC
Source organism: Mastigoproctus giganteus (assembly GCF_048544385.1). Classification (NCBI taxonomy): domain Eukaryota; kingdom Metazoa; phylum Arthropoda; class Arachnida; order Uropygi; family Thelyphonidae; genus Mastigoproctus; species Mastigoproctus giganteus. The sequence continues at coordinate 140,229,393 of NC_143583.1, forward strand.
AAATTAAGAAAGGACAGATGTAGAATAGATGTGCGGAAATTTGCCTTTAGCCAGCGGGTGGTTAATTGCTGGAACAAACTTCCATCTGTCGTTGTAGAAGTTGATAGGTTAAATAAATTTAAGGAGGAACTGGACAGGCATTTGGAGGGAATGGTGTGATTTTTTTTTTTTTTTTTTTTGGCTGATGCTGCATAAGCTCCTACACTTGCTTTCTTGCATCATGTGCCACTACTACTACTATTACAATAAGATTAAACATATGATACATACTACATATCTACCGTATCCAGGACATAATATAGTAACGATAATAGTCGTCAAGATAATATGTGGTGCCCCCTATGCGATGGATATGGTAAAAAGTACTCCTATAGTTTTTCTTCTTACTATCTGCATGTTTCTCTTTGCGTTAACTTAAATTCGATTGGTTAATTAATTAATTATTTATTTTTATTTATTTTTATTTATTTTTACCATCTCCATAACATAGGGGGCACCACATATTATCTTGACGACTATTATGGTTACTATATTAGGTCCTTGATGCGGTAGATATGTAGTATGTATTATATATTTAATATCTGTCGGGTCAACGATTATTAATATATGCTTACATTTATAATTTATTTATATTTTCTTACTTTTGATTCTAAATTTCCTAACCATTTTTAATTACTATATTTGGTTTAGATTTAAATTACTTACCATATATTAATCATTACAGAAACAGAGAACTTGTCGTTTTTTGCCTTCAGTCTGGGTGGTTGGCCCCAGTCGACGTCATCTGGATTGTGGGTAAAAAGCGATATATTTTTTTTTTTTTTTTTTTTTTAAATCCTTAGCGTTTTCCTAAATCCCTGAATGGTATTATTTGATTGATTTACCTTTTCTATTATTATCCTCAATATTTTATACACATTATGGTTGTAATGCATGATTGCTCTGCAACCGCATTGACACATAAATATTAGTTACAGTCGTTATAAATATTAACTTTCTTTTTTTATTACTAATATATATATATATATATATATATATATATATATATATATATATATATATATATACATCTGGTGAGTATAGGCGTGGCACAGCCATGGTTCTGAGTTGGATATCATCATTCTTCTCTTTCTTGGTGATTCCCTTCTCTCTCTCTCTCTCTCTCTCTCTCTCTCTCTCTCTCTCTCTCTCTCTCTCTCTCTCTCAGGGTAATTCAGATATCTATATATATATATATATATATATATATTTTTTTTTTTTTTTTTTTTTTTTTTGGCATAAGCCTCAAGCTTCCTTGCACCATGTGGCAAAGGGAGAGTAGAAAGTTTAACGAAACCGAAAGTCGAAAAAATGGAATAAAATAAAGGTACCTGTAAATTGAAATAAAATAATATATTAAATGTACTTAATGCTGCAAGTTTGATGGTTTTAACGTCTTTCTCAAGGGTCAAAACCAAGGGAAATGAAAGCCGTCAAAACCAAGGGAAATGAAACCATGTTATTGAATGAGCGTATCTGGAAACCAGGTTAAGAGAAGCAGTTAATATATCAAATGCTGACGTATAGTTCACGGCTGACCCAACAGAGGCAGAGATAGGAAAAAGTAGGAAAAATAATAAATGGAAGAAGTTAAATATAGAATGAAATAAGGAGCCCAGCAGAGGATCAAGAAAGCTACTTACTGTTGTACCATAATGAGTCAGAGTGTGGACCGTGTAAAACTGACCATCACGCTAAGTTGGAAATGAACAAATGAATTCTAGTACTGGTCAGAATGAATACATAGTTTGTAATATCGACCTCAGGCGTTGTAATGCAATAAGTCGTACGAGATTGAGACGTGATGGGAAGATTGCTACACTGGTGGGCAAAACTTAAGGTCCAGTTAGGTTTTCACCTATAGCTTCTCATAGGAGTGGCCTGGATATGGGAAAAGCATACCAAAGTAACCTCGTGGGGTACATAAATGATGAAGGAAAGAACGCCGACACAACAACGGAAACAAAACGGTATACAGAGGGAGTTTATTCAAAAATGGCAACATAGAACTAGCTGCCATGATACAGATGCATCACTGTCAAAGATGGAACAAAGGGAAGAGGTGGTCCTCAGTAGGAGATATGGCAACCGCTAATGTCGATGCTGGCTTTACACTGCCTGTCCACACTTAGAACAATGTTGTTAATAAGTTCCTGCGGTAACATCGTCCATTCCTCTGTCAGCGCCATCTTCAGCTGGTGAACATTATCTGGGTGTGGACATGCCTCTAAGCGTCTCCCCAGAGCGTCCCATATGTGTTCGATGGTATTTAGATCGCGGAACGGTCAGGCCAATCCATACGAACAATGTCAAAGCATATCAACAGCTGCAGTGCGATGGGGTGTGGCGTTTTTTTTTCAGAATATAAGATCTTTATTGTACTTCACGGCACCATGCCTTTTTCATACATAAACACGAACTCGGGGCCAATGGCACCTCGGAACAGACGCACATGGGGAAGAATTACCTCAGTACAGTAGCGTGCACTGGTTACAGTACCGCCTTCAAGTATATGGAGTTGTGTACGTCCATCCAAGATAGCGCTTCCCCAGGCGAGAACACCTCGACTGCCTCAATAACTTTCAGTGATGTTTGCGGGGTGATACCGTGTGCCTTTCTAGTTTCGTTTGTGCCTCCTGGTTGGGGGGAGACTCCTCGCTTAGGCTGAATGGGGTATACCGCTTGTCTATCTTCCTTATAGCCTGGTGGAGTGCTGCTGTGTGTTTCTGGAAGTGATCCTGCAGGTTAACTATCGCTGTCTTCTGTAACTCAATGAAGTCTATCAGGCCCCTTCCTCCTTTCCAGGAAATTGTCAGTCTCTCCACTGCAGAATTCAGGAGGTGTTCGCGGCTATCGATCATCATTATCCTTGTCTTTCTCATGATATCCTTCAGCTCGGTGTTAGTCCAATCTGTGACCCCAAAGGAGTTTGTCAGCACTGGGACTGCATAGGTGTTTATGACTTTAACGGTGGTCACTCCATTCAGCTTTGCTTTCAGCAGGCTTCTGAGTCTCTGATGGTATTTTTCGGTCAGGCAGGCCTTAATTTCCTGTGTTGTAGTCGCTGAGTCTGCATCATCCCCAAGTATTTGTAGGCCTCTCCCTCTGCCATGGCTTCGATCTCTTTACCAATCTGCAGCTGGAAGTTTCGGTTGACTAATTTTCCCTGGTGCAATCCGTGCGTCTTGCATTTCTCTAGACCAAATTCCATCCTAATATCATTGCTGAATTCTTCGGTGACCTGAAGTAGTTGCTGGAGGTGCTTCTCGGTTCCCACGTAGAGCTTGATGTCATCCATGTACATCAGGGTGATGGTGTATAGGTTCTTTCTTCCTTCTTTGAGGTTATATCCGTAGTTGTTACTGTTGAGCATTGTGTATAGCGGGTTAAGTACTAAACACAACCACAATGGGCTCAGTGCATCTCCCTGAAAGGTTCCGCTCCTGATGGGGATTGGCCTAGTTGTGATGTTTTCGACCTTAATGGTGGTACTCCATTTCGCCATCGTTTTTCCTAGGAAGTTGATTGACTTTGTAGATGTTCAGCGACTCTATTAGCCAGTTACGAGGCACGGAGTTGAAGGCCTTGCGGTAATGATGTAAGCTGTGTACATGTTGCGGCGCTTCTTGCATAACCGCGGCATCTATGATTAATTGCTTCTTGCATGCTTTGTGCTGTTCGGCCGTTATGTTCTGGCTCTCCAAGTGGTCTGATATTATTATTATTATTTCCCTTACATTATTTCTCCCATTGGGGTTCCACCTCGTGACAGGTATTGCTACCAAGTACACAAGGTGGTTGTTGTTATGTCTGGTGTTACTGTTGGTCGAGGAACTGTCTGACTATGCTACAGGTGTTGAGGATAGTGACTTTCAGGAGTTCCTTGTAGGTATTCGCTGGGAGACCTAATGCTGCTAGTCTGTTATGTAGTGTCTTTGGCACCATACCTGTGGTTGAGAGGATGATCGTTACTTGTTGCATATGCCACATCTCTTTGATCTCCTGTCTTAGGTTCTTGAACTTCCTGATGTTTTCCCCATGGGGTTTCTGCAGGTTGCCAGTGTTGGGTACCGCTATGTCAATCAGATAGGTAGCCTTTTCCATCTTGCCCACATGGATTATGTCCGGTCTGTTGTGCGGGGGGAGTTGTCCTATCCGTTATTATGGCTATATAGTAATTAATATATAGCCATATAGTAATATCCGTTATTACTATATTTTATTTTTCCCTCTGCACACAGGAGTAGGAGGCTTCGATTCCCGAATGCCTGCGCGGGGAGGAGAGATTTATTACGTTATATTATTATTAATATATATATTTTTAAATTTAATTTTATTTATTTTATTATTATTTTTATTTGTTTTTATTATTTATTTTTGTAGACCCGGGCAGTATAGTACACCAACTCCAAGTTCATAGGGAAGAGCATCAGGTAACAGTTAATCTAGGTGATGACTACTCCCTGGTGGCTGGGTGTCCTGTGTACAGCATAATCTCACACTTACACATTACACAAACCTAACACTATTTTTTTTTTTCCAGGCTTGTTTTATGTATAATAAAGTCAGTCAGTGATATTAGGTGAATTTGGACAAATGTCGTAAGGCCACCAAAGACTATAATAATACCTAAACATCATTGCTGATCAGGTACACCCTTTCATGGCAACGGTTTTCCCCTCTGGCGGTGCTGTCTTTCAGCAGGATAATGCGCCTTGCCACACCCCCCAGATTGTTCGAAACTTGTTCACGGAATATGAAGAAGACTTCCATGTATTGTCCTGGCCTCCAAATTTTCCAGACATCAATGCCATCGAGCATCTGTGGTTTCTGTGTTGGAACAGCATGTCCGATCTGCGGCGTCTCAACCACGGACCTTACAGGGGTTAAAGGATCTGCTGGTTACCTGTTGGTGCCAGATACCACAAGACACATTTAGAAATCTTGCAGCGTCCCTGCCTCGCCGGGTACGAGCTGTTTTGGCTGCACGTGGAGGACCAACGTCATATTAGGTAGGTGGTCATAATTTGGCTCATCGGTGTGATTATATATTGCCAGGCATTAATGTTGATTTGCATGCGCTTCCGATCATTCCTTTTGAATGTTGCAATTTCAATTGCACTGAGTGTATATAATTGGCCACGTAAACATTAAGTGGTCAATTAATTCTGTAACCGCATGTTTCCTTTCCTGTTAACTAGTGAAGTAAGTGTGCATCGTGTTCATCCTGTAGCATCTTCTGTAGTTCTTTTTCAAGTCGATATCTGTTCCATATTGGTGGACATCTGTATTTAGTATGTATTGTTCTTTGATCCACTGAAGAACAACTGTCTAATGAAGTTAATTTGTTTGTTATTATTTAAATCCCTTTATTACATGTTATCGACCTTACCATATCAACCTTAACAACCATTGTTACATAATTATTATTGTTGCAGTGCCAAATGAAACACTTTGTAGTACAATTTATACACTCTTTGTGGAACAGGCTTATTTAGAAAAAAATTGATATAATCACCGTCCTCTCCAAACCGGTGGAAAACACCTGAATTGAAATCCCATCAGTGACGTGAGAAATTTTAATTTTCACACACAACGTGGCTGAGTTAGTCGGTCTCAGGCGAGAGAACAACGTGGTTTTCCTGGAAACTCAGGTTTTTCGTCCGTAAACAGAATATACGCAACTTTTTATTAATATTGTTGCTCTTATATTATTTCTCTCTCATTGGGGGATTCCACTCCGTGACGGGTACTGCTATCAAGTACACAGCGAGGTTGTAATGTCTGGTGTTACTGTCGGTCGAGGAAATCCCTGACTATCCTACAGGTGTTCAGGATTGCGACTTTTTTGAGTTCCTTATAGGTGTTCTCTGGGAGACCTATTGCTGCTAGGCTGCTATGTAGAGTCTTTGGCACCATATTATTATTATTGTTATTATTATTATTATTACTGTGCAAGGGAGCCTAAGGCTTATGTTGCACCAGTGAAAAAAAAAAAAAAAAATTCTGAGTCTTTTTGATTGGGATGGTTGATACTTCTTGTATATGCTGCATCTCCTTGATCTCATGTCTCAGGTTCGTGAATTTCCTAATTTTATCCTCATGTGTTTTCTGGACATTGCTAGTGTTCGGCACCGCTATGTCAATCTGGTAGGTAGCCTTTTCCATCTTGCCCACAAGGGTTTTGTCTGGTCTCTTGTGCAGGATGGTCTTATCCGTTATTATGATGTACAGATTGTCGGTTCGGGTCTCTAGTACTGTCTGGGGTTCGTACTTGTAGTATGGTACATTTTTTTTGGTCAACTGGTATTTCCTCGCTAGCTTCTAATGTATTATCCTGGCTACCGGGTCGTGTCTATAAGAGTTCTCAGTCTGGGTGATCACCTTGCTCCCCACGATGATGCGTTGGATCGTTTCTTCGGCCAGGTGGCATCGTTGACATGTGTCATCTGACATTCCTGGCTCCTTTGCAATGTATTTTCTATAGTTTCTGGTGTTGATTACGTGGTCTTGGGGGGCCAGCATGAATCCTTCAGTCTCGGGGAAGGGCGTCCCGCTTGTGAGCCATGCATTGAAAGCAATGATGTCGATGTGATATTGATGGAGGTCATTGTAGTGTCTGCCCTGGAGTGTCTTCTTTGCCCACCTTTCTAACTTCGTTTCTTGTACTGTCTGGGCAGGAGGGGTTTCCTCGTTTCGGTTGAGTGGAGTATACCACTTATCTATCTTCCTTATGGCCTGGTGCAGTGGTGCTGTGTTGATCGCTGTTTTCTTTTGTTCTATCAGGTCTATCAGGCCCCATCCTCCTGCTTTTCGAGGTATTGTTATTCTCTCCATTGCTGACTTCGGGTGGTGTTGGCGACTCTTGGTCATCATTGTCCTTGTCTTTCACATGATGTCTTCTAGCTTGGTGTTAGTCCAATCTATGATCCCCAATGTTTATGTTAGTACTGGAGCTGCATAGGTGTTTATGGCTTTAACTGGGTTCCCTCCGTTCAATTTTGCTTTCAGCAGGCTTCTGATTCTCTGATGATAATTTTTGGTCAGGCACTTCTTGATTTCTTTGTGCTCTAACTGCTCAGCCTGCATCATCCCTATGTATTTGTAGGTCTCTCCTTCTATCATAGCTTCGATCTCTTTACCAGTCAGCAGCTGGTAGTTTCGGCCAACTTTACCTAGTGCAGTGTATGGGTCTTGCATTTTCTATACCAAATTCCATCCTGATGTCCGTGGTGAATTCTTCGGTGATCCGGAATAGTTGCTGGAGTTGCTTCTCGGTTGCCTTGTAGAGCTTGATGTCATCCATGTACATCAGGTGGGTGAGGGTGTACGGGTTCTTTCTTCCTTCTTTGAGATTATATCCATACTTTCTGCCGTTGAGCATGGTGGACAGCGGGTTGAGTGCTAGACAGACCATAGTGGGCTCAGAGCATCTCCCTGAAAGATTCCTCTTCTATTAGAATGAGCAGAAGCCTGAAAAACAAGATGCATGGTATTTCAGAGATTGCTGGGAGCCATTGCGGTACAAATAAACACATGGGTTGTGTTAGGGTAGCTAAGAATAGAAACAGGTGCAGGTATACTTGCGTGTACACCAATGCTAGGAGTTTAGTAAATAAATTTGATGAATTTGAGGTATTGCTCAAAACATCGAAGGCAGATATTGTTGGGATATCAGAGACGTGGTGTCACACAGATATAAGGGATGCGGAACTGCAATTTGGGGAGTACAACGTCTACAGAAAGGATAGACAGGATAGGAAGGGGGGAGGTGTTATGCTATTAGTTAAGAAACACATAAAAACCAAGGAAGTGAAGCCAGTCGACATCGCTGGACAGTGCAGTGTGGAGTCAGTTTGGTGTGACATAAACATTGGAAGATCAAAATTGAGAGTAGGAGTGTGCTATAGGCCTAATGACTCTGATGAGTATAATAAGGAACTATACAGGGAAATAGAGTGGGCCAGTAAATCAGAGTGCCTTATAATGGGAGATTTTAATTTCCCAGATATTGACTGGAATTTAGGGGCTGGATACTCACACACTAGCAGGGCTTTTGTGGATTTATTGGATGATTGTTTTCTACATCAGCATGTGCGGGAGGCAACTAGAGGGAGTAATACTCTTGATTTGATTATCAGCAGTGATTCTTCATGCATTAAGAATCTGCAGATAAATGAACCACTAGGTGGCAGTGATCACAGTGTGCTGAAGTGGGATTTACTCAAAGAGGTAACTACCATTAGGGGTAAAGGGAAGGGTTATTGCTTCCGTAAAGGCGACTACGATGGACTGAGACAGTATTTAAATTCTATACAGTGGGACCAACTGATGATGTTACCAACAGCAAATTCAAAATGGGAAGCATTCAAAGAACTTATCTTGGAAGCTACTAGGCTTTACATACCAACTAAGAAATATTGTTCAAGGTTTAGGCCAAAATGGATGTCAGATGAACTAATGAGGCATATGGCAGAGAAGAAAAATGCATGGGATACATACAAATTAACACATGATACAGAAGCCTATGATAGATACAAGTTGATATGCAACCAAGTTACAAAGGAGGTTAGGCAGGCGAAGGCAGATTACGAGAAATCCTTGGCAAGGGATGCAAAGAAAAACAGCAAAGAGTTCTTTACTTATGTAAACTCTAGAAGGAAAGGGATGAATCAGATTGGTCCACTTGATATTGATGGGTCAAGTGTTGATGATCCTGCTCAGGTATCTAACAACCTAAATGAATATTTTGCATCGACATTCACACATGAGGAGTTATTCAGCGAGGGGAATGCCAGAGGTGTATTCAACTCTAGCAGTAAGCTACAGAATCTTGAAATAACTGGGAGTAAAGTGGAGGAGAAACTGTTGAAGATAAACACAAGAAAGGCACCCGGGGTGGATGGGATCTATTCAGTTATATTAAAGGAGGCAGCAAAGGAAGTAAGCAAACCCTTAGCCATAATTATGAGAGCTTCCTTGGACTCAGGGGAGGTACCCATAGACTGGAAATGTGCAAATTTGACCCCAATTCACAAAGGAGGATCAAAGGCTGACACAAGTAATTATAGACCTGTGAGCTTAACTTCTGTTCCAGGAAAATTAATGGAGGCACTGATTAAAGAAGCACTGCAGGATCATTTAGTCAAGGCTTCAGTTATAGCTCAGACACAGCATGGTTTTGTTAAGGGGAAGTCTTGCCTGACCAACTTGATTGGATACTATGATGCAGTCACAAAAGAACTGGATGCAGGGAATAACTTTGATATTATATACTTGGATCTTAGAAAGGCTTTTGATACTGTTGCACATGGAAGACTGCTACACAAATTGGAGCAGTGTGACATTGGAGGCAAATTGCTGCTATGGATAAAGGGGTGGTTGAGGGGGAGAAGACAGAGAGTGGTAATCAATGGACACTGCTCATCGTGGACTGATGTTATTAGTGGAGTCCCTCAGGGCTCAGTGTTGGGTCCATTATTGTTTTCTGTATTTATAAATGATATTGATGATGGAATATCGGGATTAATGTCCAAGTTTGCAGACGATACAAAGGTTGGCAGGGTTGTCAAGGACACTACTGACACTATGCTGCTGCAACAGGATCTGGAAAGGTTGAGCAGATGGGCTGAGAGGTGGCAAATGAAGTTTAACATTGACAAATGTAAAGTACTACACGTGGGAAACAGCAACCCCAGAGCAACGTATCAACTCTGTGGTACAACACTGACAGTGGTAGAGAATGAAAGGGACTTGGGGGTGGTTGTGCAGGCAGATATGAAGTTCTCTGAGCAGTGCAGACGGGCTGCAAGTGTAGCTCATGGAGTATTGTCAATGATATACAGGAATTTTTCCAGCAGGGATAAGGAGGTGATTATTCCATTGTATAAGGCGATGGTCAGGCCACACCTAGAGTACTGTATACAGGTCTGGAGGCCTCATTTCAAGAAGGATGTAGAGCTGCTGGAACGAGTACAGAGAAGGGCAACAAGATTAGTGAATGGAACAAAGGGGTGCTCTTACGAAGAAAGGCTTAAGTTTTGCAAATTACAGTGTCTGGAGACTAGGCACCAGCGAGGTGATCTGATAGAGGTGTATAAAGCCTTGAATGGTTTAAGCATGCTCAATGCTGATGGGATTCTTCCTCTAGCTCAGAAGAATCACCTGAGAGGGCATAAATTCAAATTGAGGAAAGACAGATGTAGGATAGACGTGCGGAAATTTGCCTTTAGCCAGCTGGTGGTTGGTTGGTGGAACAGACTTCCATCCCTTGTAGTGGAGGTTGATAGCCTAAATAAGTTTAAGGCTCAGCTGGACAGGTATTTGGAACGAATAGAGGGGTGAAGTGGACGTGGTTTTTTTCATTTTTGTTTGGCTGATGCTGCATAAGCTTGCTTTCTTGCATCAAATGCCTCTACTAATGCTAATGGGGATTGGCCTGGTTGTGATGTTCTCAACCTTAATGGTGGTACTTCATTTCGCTATTGTTGCTCCTAGGAAGTTTGTCACTTTCGGATTGACCTTATAGTTCTTCAGGGTCTCTATTAGCCAGCTATGAGGTACGGAGTCGAAGGCTTTGCAGTAATCGATGTATAGGTTGCGGTGCTTCTTGAATGCTTGCTCGCGGCATCTATGGTTAATTGCTCCTTGGATCCTTTCCTCCTTCGCTTGCATCCTTTCTCCTGTTCGGCCGTTATGTTCTGACTGTCTATGTGGTCTGATATCTTCTTAGTTATGCAGCTGGTCAGGTTCTTGTACATCGTTGGAAGGCACGTGATTGGCCTGTATTTCACCGGGTTTCTTGTATCTTCATCTTTAGACTTCAGATATGTGTCTCTTTCAGTTAAAAACTTCGGGATTGTCTCCGGGTTGCTTATCATTCGAGTGAACTGCTCTGCTTGGTGCTTGTGTGTGTGCAGGTGAGCTTCTTGTACCAGTAGTTGTGGATGTTATCAATTCCCCGAGTTTGCCAGTTGTGGGTGTTCCTGATTGACTGTTTTACTTCTTCTTCTCGAATCTCCCACTCTCTCTTCTCTTGTATGTCCTTCGTTTTCTTCCGTTCTACTTCTATGCAGGGTGCTCTGCTGTTATGTCTTACTTCACTTATTATTATTATTAGCTATATGATGCAAGGAAGCCTGAAACTTATGCTGCACCAGCCAAAAAAAAAAAAAAAAAAAAAAACTTCTGAATTTCCCTGAGAGAGAGAGAGAGAGAGAGAGAGAGAGAGAGAGAGAGAGAGAGAGAGAGAGAGAGAGAGAGACAAGAGTGCTAATGCGCCAAAAAATCCCAACAAACCAAACCAAACCAAAGAAACAAGAGTCAGAAGTAGAAAGAAGGGAATCATCAAGAAAGAGAAGAATGACGATATCCAGCTCTGGACCCTGGGTGTGCCAAGCCGATACTCATACGACACAATTTGGTTTAAGTCAAGTGCTTAAAACCTAACGACAACACAGAGTACTTGTTAAAAAGAGAGGTTCTGTTCTGCCATACTTGTATTCTCTCTCTTTTTTTTTTTTTTTTTTTGTATGTGTGCGTGCGTGTGCCAAATCTTTTACTGCTGTTTGCAGCAGGATATCGAATTTTTACCGTCTTTGAGTTTTTTTTTTAAAGGAAAGGAACATTAAGTAGTCAATTAATTTTGTAGCCGCACGTTTCTTTTCCGGTTAATTAGCGAAATGAGTTTGCATTGTGTTCATCCCGTAGCATCCTCTTTAGTTCTTTTCCAAGTCAAATATATCTGTTCCAGATTGGTCAACATCTGTATTTAATATGTGTTTTTCTTTGATCCACTGAAGAAGAACTGTCTAATGCGGTTTGTTTGCTTGCTGTTATTTAAATGCTATTTATTACGTTATTGACCCTGCCAATCAACCTTATCAATTATTGTCACATAACTGTTATTGTTGTTGTACCAATTGAAACATTTCGTGTTACGATTTATGCACTCTTTGTGGAACAGGCTTATTTTGAAAGTCTTTTTTTTTTTTATAACAATCCCCCTCCTTCTACAATAAGTTTGTCTTTTCCATTATTTAGGGAAAAGGATTCATCAGTAGGGAATATTTTTTCCCTTCTCTAGGGAAGTTTTTCATGAACGCTTCCCATCGAAGTGTTCTTCTCCAAGATTAAAGGAGGGCAGCAGAATAGGTTGAGAAACTATTTAAAATAAAATAATTGTTAAAAAAAAAAGAAAGAAAAGAAATGGAAATATCGTAATGATTATTGAAATAAAATTTCAAAACTTTACAAACGAACATTTTAATAAATACAATTATATTTTTTTGGAAAAGTATTAGCAAAAATGTATGGTCTTAATAAATTTTCGGCGTAAGGGGCTGTGTTGCTTTGGAAGTGGGGGATCGGTGTACCAATAAGCTCTACTAATGGTTTAATAAGTGAGTGCATGAGTGCACCTGGGTGGTCGTGGTATCCATCTGAGAATAAGTAACATTAGTCTTCTCCTTAGGTGAAGCGTTACTTATTCGAAGTAGTGCAATATCATGGTGGGTGGTGGTATCCATCTGAGAATAAGTAACATTAGTCTTCTCCTTAGGTGAAGCGTTACTTATTCGAAGTAGTGCAATATCATGGCAAGTCGTTGTGAAGGTATTCACAATATGAGATATAACTTAAAACGATGCCGTTTCACTATTCTGATATATTCAGATATAGCTATGTATTTCTGATGCGCTTGCACTATATTTATACATAGTCTAGACTCTCCCATAGCTTGAGGCTTATGCCCTAAACGCTTTAGAGTCTAAATACATAATATAATGATACTCCCGAATGAGTAATGTTGGGTGTATAACACACAAATAATTTTTTTTCCCTATGAAGTAGGGAATCGTAATTGGCAGTGAAAAATAAAAATTGTTTTTCAATTCAAATCGAGATTTTTTTTTTTTTTTTTACCATATGAGGGAGAGAGAGAGAGAGAGAGATAGTGGGTGAAAAAAATAAAAAAAAATCCAAAAATGTTTATGTTGACAGAACCCCTGGGGCTCACATCTTGTGAGAATGGGCTTGGCACACCTAGGGTCCTGAGCTGGACATCATCATTCTTCTCTTTCTTGGTGATTGCTTTCTACTCCTGACTCTTGTTCTCTCTCAGGGTAATTCAGAAATTGTTTTTTTTTTTTTTTTTTATTTTGGGTGGTGCAGCCTTAACCTCAGGCTTCCTTGCACTATATGGCTAATAATAATAAGTGTAAATCATGTCACTGTTTTTGGTACCCATTTTCAAAATAAATGTTATGCTACCCTGTTTCCTTGTAGCCTATCAACATAAATAGAAACATAGGCATATTCAAAGAAGGCTGCCTTATCAGTAGCCCACTTGCAATATTATTGTATCCATGCCCAGACTAACCCTAAGGATAATTATGTGATGCCTCTGGAATTTTCTTGCCCAGTTTCTCAGCAGTTTCAGTTGTATGAAAATCCTTAGTTCTATTTTCAAATAGAAAGAAAAACACTACTGCCAGTAGGCTAAAATGTTTAAAATCCTTAAATCCTTTAAAAAGTTTAAAATTAAAGCTGTAAAGAGTTTTAACTTTTTAGCCTGCTAACAGTGTTAAACCAGATATTGTCATTTTTAGTGTCATTTGATATGATTTATTTATTCAATAGAGATGTCTCAAATAATAGAGAAATAGAGAGATTTCTCAAGTTGAAGAGAAAAAAAAAAAAAAAGGTAAACAAAATAGATTCTGCCCAAAAATAATTATAAGTTATATATCAGGATGGATTTATTTATTTTTATATCTTGCTTAACTTGTTTCTAATACTTAAATGATGCCAAGCAGTTCAGGTCCTAATAACAGTTTCTAATTTAGGTTCATAAAGCATATTGAAAATAAGCATTAGGCTGTTGTAACAAACACACTTCCCTGTGTTAGGAGCCTGTTTAATATTGAAATAAATATTGCAGGGAATTGATAATAACACTAAAAGATATGTTTCAACTCATTATGTACCTTCTGAGAAGAAAAAATTAAACTTGCTGACTCAAAGCTTACACAACTGCCAAGTTCTTGCTAACAAAGAGCAGTAAAAGCAAAGCAAAGACATTTCTGTGTTTGAAATGGGTATATATGAGGACAATGTGCTGTCTTCTCTCATTGGGTGGCTCTTTCTCTTTTCTTGCTGGCCACTCAAAAATGTCAGAAGGTTGGTGTATGCATGTTGAATTGACTTCTGTTAGGCATGAAGTCACTCACTGTACCTGATCTGGCCAGGTACAGTGAGTTATATCACTGTACCTGGCCAGGTCAAGTAGGCACTGGTTGTCTGTATGAAATGGAGGGATCTCTGTGGTGGTATGCTGGTAGGAGGCATGACTGTAGCTGAGCGATCAGTATAAAGTATACAATTAGTCATTGCTAATGCTCCTAAAAACCAAACAACAACAACAATTAGTCATACCAAATGTTTGAATCCACTATCTTTTAAACACCTGCTGATGGACATCATAGAGTTTAAATAGAGAATTTTATTTTATCATCTGGCATGTACTGCTGTGAAGGGTTTTGTCTCTTATTCCAATGTATATTTCAGTATGATAACTCTTATAGTGGGACAAATAAAGATTATTTTTTATTTTACCTTCTGAGTCTGGTGAAAGCATCCTGTCTCAGTTTTGATAGTATGCTGGCAGGCTGATGGACTGTTGTCTATCCACATGAGCAGGTATTTGGGCAGGAATGACTGAACGATGAATACAACTTCTCCAAGAGTGCCCACATGGACCTGAAAAAAAGGTTTACCATCATTCCCTCAATGTGTATACAACTTTCAGAAAACTCTTTCACCTTAAAAGTTTCCAGTCACCACTGAAATGTAAAAGCCAGGTTTATAAAAAAGCAGAGCTCTCAGGGTAATCCACAATTTTGGTTCACAGTTGCTGGAATGTATTTTTGATGATAAAACAAATTGCCACTCAGAACAACTGCACACTAGATTTCACCATCAAGATAAACAAGGAAACAGTTGAAGATGCCAAGAAATTGCCCTTAAACCCTCCAACCAGCTGATGTCACAGAAAAACTTAACATGTTATCATTCATAGTATAAGTGAAACAGTAACTAGGTTATAATCTCACTACCTTGGCTAGGTCTTTTCTTTACAATTCAAGGTGCATCAAACAGAATCCAGAAACTTAACACATCAGTGGTTGGGTGATTTAGTAACCCCATCAGTCACATGGAGGACTGCTCTCCAATCTAAAAATTCATTTATGAATTTTTAGATTGGAAAGCCAGTATTCTGGTAATCTGTTTGGTGACATAACATATAGCCTTTAAGTTTCTGGGTGAAAAATTACTATCATAAATAAGTGAGTCACCTGATGTTCAACACTGATATAAAATATGTTAGTATTTCACTTACATTAAACCAGAAATAAAGATGTTAGTTTCCAACAAATTTATTTCTAAATAAAAATGACTATATATTTTGAAGAAATGTTTCTTTTGAAAAAATAATAACTAGTTTGTTCTTTTAAGCAGCACAGCGTGCAGTTAAATTGAAATGGAAAATAGTGAAAATCTGACATGAACTGGGACAGATATGTCTTTAATTTCTCAAAGTTATGTGGATGATTTTCGGACTTTCATGGTATTTCCTATACCACTTATTCAACAGATAAATTGCTGTACTTATTCGATATTTCAGCTTTATGCAAAACATTAATAAGGACAATTCAATCACTGAAGAAGTGAGGCAAGAAGTGACATCTGAGAATTATCTGTATTCCTTTTAGAAATTAAAAACATATTTCACTCTTCACAGGTTGAAGTCCTCAGATTTTTATAATTTCAAAAACAAGTACTGAATTACATTTTATTGTAATAAAAATGTAGAAACAATAATTTTAAATAATTGGGAGATGCTAAATTTTGTTTAAGTGCTACACTGTAAAATACTATTATTATTACAGACCATGTTCAAGGAGTAAATATTTTCAAAACATTTAACCACCAAACTGCTCACTGGCTGCAATAGTGGCACAACTGAAAATTCTTAATTTTTGAATTAATACAACTGATGAGGTTGGGATAGTGGATTCTACATTTATGCATTAACAGTACAAAGTGCGATTAATATTATTTCTCTATGTGACACAAATGTCATTATATCATCTGACTTTTTACTGCATCGAGAAGCATCAACAGTGGCACTTCTTCAGTGTGCCCCAACCTTGGGGCTGAATAGAGAACAGTGATCCTTTTTGAGTTGTGCCAGTATAGGAGTGTAATGCAATGCAAATTTCTTGTTACAGGTCATATGCAAAACGAGGGTGACTGTGCAACTCATTATTATAGAAAAATATTAAAATGTCGCTAACGTCTGGTCCTGTATTCATCCCATCACAATACATTGTAATTTTTACAACCTGAAAGATTTCGCCCGACACACTTCTATGAAATTTAATGAAAATACTGATGAAGTGAAAGTCATTGCTAGTTTTAAAGCAGAAAAGCAGTATTTGGACTCTTTATTTTATAAAACATCATACAAACAGAATGATTATAAATCAGTTAATGTTAAAGCTAGTAAAACAAGAAAACCTTTGGAGACATTTGTAGATTTCAAATTGAAAAAGGCTAAAAAAGTTCCATTCCGATTTCAAAAAAGAAACACAGTGAGCTCCACTGTTTGTTGAACAATAACACAATTCCCAAATGTCATGCCAGCTTTTATAACAGTCTAAAAGTTAATTTACGGAAGGAATAAATTTTTCTAAGGATGACTTAAATTCTTCCATTTTTCTTGTTTGTACACCAATAATTATGCACTAACTTCTTGTTCTTATTTATACTTTACCACAATTATGTTCTCAAAGATTAAAATGTAGTTCATACATGTTCCTGAGTTTATGAATATAAATTGAATATAAATAAAGCTCTTGTTTAATGTTTTTTTTTTTTTTGTTCTTCATCCTAATTACCTTCCATTTTTAGGAAACTCAAATCACAAAATTTGAGTGTTTGTTGGTGTAATAGTGGCACAACTCAAAAGGGAGTTCAATTTTCGAGTATTCAGGTTACTCATAAGGGAATGTTGATCAAGCCAGCCTAATTTTGTGTACTACTGGGTATGATGAGATGAATCACAATATATTTCAACGATCACATAATTTCTTCAATTCTAAACAAAGTAATTTTAAAAGCCAAATTTTCCTCATCGATTATCTTAGAATTATGATTTTTGAGTTATGTCACTATTGCGGCCAGTGAGCGAAATTATGGTTATTCAATTGAATTTTATTCATCATTGAGGATATAATGATTTTGATTCTAGTGCAATTGTTCAAACAGTTTACATGCACATTTTGAGCATGATTTGGAAAAATTTACTAAAAATTTTTTCCAGTGTTATCTGGTTGTAGCAGAATCATTATTACTATATTTAATACTCTCAGCTTGAACTCTATTGTTCCCCACTCAATTACTTATTTCCAGGCAGGGGTGTCAAAACCATCACAGTATGTCGTTCTCCTCCAATTCCTCTTTTTGTGTATATCATGGCAATAGTCCGAACAGCACCCACCACTCAATGTTCAGGACCAGAGTAGTTCCCCCTCCTCCTCAGAGCCACTATTTGGTTTATAATCTGTACATTCAGTATTAAACCCTAACACTTGTGGTTAACACTCTCAGGACTAAAATCACCTTTACTACTATTTTTACAACGTGAGATGTTGCCATGTCACATTGTGAAAGAATTGCTGTAGTTATTTCCTCGTAAACAAAATATCATTATGTGATTACACAACACAGGAACATTGGGCTCTAGAATTTAAACCAATACTAAAATAATACAGAGATCAAAATATTAAAATAACTACATGATTAATCAGTGAACTAGAACACCACGCTGAAATTGAAACTGCAATTGAAATTAGAGTATTATTATTAGCAGTGTCAAATCCCTACAAATCACCTGTCCACCCCTTCAGTAATTAGTCTAGTTTTTCCTTGAATTTATTCACACTACCTATTTCCACAACAACAGATGGAAGTTTGTTCTAAAAATCAACCACTCACTGACTGAAGGCAAACTTCTGCACATCTAACCACACCTATCCTCCCTTGATTTGACTTTATGCTCCCTCATGTGTAGTCTGAGAGCAAGAGAAAGAATGCCATCACCATTGAACTTGCTCAATCCATTCAAAGCCTTAAACACTTCAATCAGATCAACTCACTGGTTTCTGGTCTCCAGTTGATGCAATTTGCAGCTGCCTTTCTTGGTTCCCTTCACAAATATTGTTGCCTTTCTGATTCCAGCATATCTGCGTCCTACCTAAAATGAGGCCTCCAGATCTGTATCACTACTCAAGATGTAACCTAACCACTGCTTTGTACAATGAGATAATCACCTTCTTATCCCTACTGGTAAAGTTTCTGTATATAATTGATAATATCCCATGATCTGTCTTGGTAGCCTGTCTGCACTGCTCACAGAACTTCATAGCTGATTGCATAATTACCCCTAAGGTCATTTTCATTTTCCACAATCTGGGTGTACTACATTCAGTGGGTACTGCAATATATGAAGTGCTACCCAAATTTTCCCAAAATTTGAATGTTGCATGGGATCTACTTCTAGTGCAGACTTGTGGCACTAGGTAACACTATATACATCCTTTGTGAATCAGTGTGCTGTTGTTTGTTTGTTATTTGGTTTTTAGGAGCATTAGCAACTAAGGCCATATTGCTCCGTGAATCGGTGTGCCACATGGCGTCGGGTTGTATAGAGTCATTGAATATTTATGCACAGTTCTTTGGTGGTGTGTTTCATGTAGTTTGTGATTGTTGTGATGGATGATGTGAGACAGCAACGTGTTTGCATCAAGTTTTGTTTCCTTCTTAAAGATGAAGCAGGAGAAACCTATAAGAAGTTGAAACAAGCTTTTGGTGACAATGCTTTAGGCCTGACACAGACCTACTACTGGTTTAATCATTATAAAAATTATCCTGTCTGTCCTTCCTGTACACATTATACTCCCCATATTCAAATTCTGCATCCATTATATCTGAGTGATACCACGTCACCGAAACCCCAACAATATCTGCATTTGATGTCTTGACCAGCACTTCAAATTGATTTAATATGCTCCTAGCAGTAGTGTACATGCACCTGGTCTTACACTTTGTTACCCTAACACAGTCCATGTACTTGCTCAATGATGATCCACAGCAAGGCTTGAAATTCCCCGAAACCTTACTTTCCAGACTGTTGCATGTTCCAATAAAAGCAGTGAAAGAATCACTTTCACCTGTGGCTGTAGTTAATCCCCCACCCCAAGCTAGCAGTTTTTCAACCCTAAAACTGTCTCGATAGCATCAGCAAATGTTCTTGCACCCCTTCTATTTAAGTATATACAGTACAGGCTGGCCTCGATTAACGTGATCAATTCGTCCCGCGAGCGCATCGCGCAAAACGGAAACGCGTTAATCGAATATCATAACCAATAGGAAAAATTATAATTGGTCCTTGACCTTCTGGAATGTCCATAAAGAATTATAAAAATACATTTTAAATAACTTTTTAACTGTATACAATGTAAAAGATAATGAAAATAATTATGGAATTAAATGTTTATTGCATAAAACAGCGGTTCTTAAACTGTGCGCCGCGGAATATTTTAAATTTTCGAGGGAAACACAGCGATACTCGACATCTGTCGGACACCTCGCGAATGACTAGCTCGAGGTAGTTCACAGTTTCAGCATTTCTTATTAAGTTGTTTGGACCTAACTACTAAACGAAACTGTTAGGTAAATACCTAACAGTTTTGTTTTGGTCTGGGTGCGCCTTAAAAAAATTACTGAGACATTAAAGGCGCCGTGAACCCAGAAACTTTGGGAACCTCTGACATAAAATACACAATGAAGAAATTACTGTTGCGGAAATATTTGAACAGTGTTGACTTTCTCTTTTCATCAATCAATTTCCGATAGCCGACAACAATCTTCTCTGGGCCCTGGCGAAATAAATATCGCAGAGAACATCAAACCTTTTGTTTGAGGTTCTATGCGATACGAAAGATTTCATTTAATTCTTTTACCGTTATCTCCTTTGCGGTAATATTTTCATCTGGCTCATTTAAAAATTTGAAATTTTAAATGCAAGTCTGCATTGACTTTTTTAGCAGGAGACAAACACGTCTTCTTCCGATGGTTGATTGAACACACCGAGGCGGGCAGCAGGCAAACGTTTGTTTATTGACCGTACGACTCGCGGTAAGCTTAAAGCGCGATTCAAATCTTTTTCAACTATTGCATAAAAAAAAAAAAAAAAAAGATCGCGTTAACTGGAAATTTGCATCGTGTAAAGTGAAAAGTGGTATAATTTTTCAAATAGTGTTAACTGAATATCGCGTTAATCGAACTCGCGTTATGCGAGGCCCAGCTGTATATCTTATCTCTGTAAAAATAGTCTCTCCTGTTAACAAGCACAGACCATGCAAGACAAAAATATTTTATTTATTTATTTAACAGTTTCTCACAAAATCTTGAATGAAAAACACTGGATTGTATACTAGTAATATAAAACTACTGATATAACAATGTATTATTAAATAACACAAAGTAAAAATTAAAAATAATAATAAACAAGGGGGGCTTTGCCTCCTGCTCGCTTTACTCTCCAACCCCCCAACACACTTTTCTACGTAAAATGTAGAGGTATAACGAAGCAAGTCAAATCTTTTTTATGTAAAAGACACACTGGTAGAAATGCACTGATGTTCTTCCTCCCCTTTTTACTCCTAAACTTCAGCTATCTTCCTCACCTGTGCTTTGTTTTCTTTTGTTCTCCGTCAGCAAATTCAAACAACCCCTGATGGAGAGCAGCCTGGCTCACCTCCCAGTGGAGGTGGTGGGCAATATGGAGTTCCACTAGGGGCCCTGTAGCCAAGAATCCAGCACGAACAACAGAACTCAACACTAAACTACACATTCAACACACAACACTTTTCTTGTCATGAAATCTACATAACAACAACACTTTTCTGGCTTTTACAAAGGTTCTGTATTCATCACAAGAGTACTGATGGCACAGATGTTGGAAACCACAGGTGGCGCATAACCCAAACACTATGCCACTATAATCGATATCTAATCAGGAAATTAGCATTGGTATTAGCTGAGGCATATGAAGCAAGAAAGCAAGCTTATACAGCATCAGCCAATAGAAAAAAAAAAAAAACTTTCCAATTTCGCCCATCTGGTCACTCCAAATGTTTCTCTAGTTCAGCCTTAAATTTATTTAAGCTATCAACTTCCACAAAAACAGATGGAGGTCTGTTCCAGCAATCGACTACTCGTTGGCTAAAGGAAAACTTCTGCACATCTAATCTACAACTGTCTTTCCTCAATTTGAATCTATGCCCCCTCAGGTTCTTAGTCTGACCAAGCGGAAGTATCCCATCAGCATTGAGCCTGCTCAAACCATTCAAGGCCTTACACACCTCAATCAGATCACCTCGCAGGTGCCTAGTCTCCAGATGTTACAACTTGCAGAACTTAAGCCTTTCTTCATAAGCTCACCCCTTTGTTCCTCTCACCAGTCTTGTTGCCCTTCTCTGTACTCATTCTAGCAACTCTACATCCTTCCTAAAATGAGGCCTCCAGACCTGTATAGAGTCCTCGTTACCTTGTTTGTTATTTGGAGCATTAGCAACAAAGGCCATATTGCTCTGGGATATGCGGTGGTCATTCCCTGACCTTCTGCATCCTCTGTATTTGGTGGTGATGGGCTCGAACCCCAGTCTAATCAAGAAGCGTGTGCTACGCACTGCTGCTCCTTCCCACCTGGCTACGGAGGTGCCTCCTGTATAGAGTATTCAAGGTGTGGTCTGACCATTGCCTTATACAAAAGGATAATCACCTCCTTGTCTCTGTAGCAAAATTCATATATATCATTGACAAAACTCCATGACCTGCTCTGGCAGCCCATTTGCACTGCTCAGAGAACTTCATATCTGACTGCACAATTACCCCAGGTCTTTTTCATTCTCCACCTCCCTGAGTGTAGTACCACAGAGTTGGTAAGTTTCTCTTGGGTTACTGCTACCCATATGCAGTACTTTGCATTTTTCAATGTTAAACTTCAGTTGCCACTTCTCAGCCCATCTGCCTAACTTTTCTGCATCCTGTTGACACTAAAGACAGTAGCATACTGTCTAAAGACAGTAGCATACTGTCTTTAGTGTCATTAACAACCTTGCCAACCTTTGTATCATCTGCAAACTTGGACATTAAGCCTGATATACCTTCATCGATATCATTGATAAATACCCAAAACAAAAATGGACCCAGCACCGAACCCTGGGGGACTACACTAACAACATTAGTCCACGTAGAGCAGTGTCCATTTATTACCACTCTCTGCCGTCTCCCACTCTACCCTATCCATTGCAGTAACTTGCACTTAATACCATACCGCTCCAATTTGTATAGCAGTCTTCCATGTGCAACAGTATCAAAAGTTTTCCTGAAATCCAATTATATGATATCAAAATTATTTTTAGAATCCAGTTCCTTTGTGACCACATCGTAGTATCTAAACAAATTGGTCAGACAAGACTTCCCCTTAACAAACCCATGCTGTGTCTGAACTATTGCTGCTGTCTTGTCTTGGTGATCCTGTATCACCTCTTTAACCAGTGGCTCCATTATTTTCCCTGGAACAGAAGTTAAACTAACAGGTCTATAATTATTATTGTTGTCACCCTTTGAACCCTCTTTGTGAATTGGGGATACATTTGCATATCCCCTAACTCTAAGGATGCTCTCATAATTATGGATAAGGGTTTGCTTACTTCCCTTGCTGCCTCCTTCATTATAACTTTTAATCCATTAAAAGGCACGTGGGGGCAGATGGATAGATTCCATCTGCCCCCACGTGCCTTTTTTTTTGTTTAACTCAACAATTTCTCCTCCAATTTGCTCTCAATTATCACAAAATCACTTAGTTCCCTGTTAGAGTTTGATAAACTTCTGACATTCCCCTCCTTGAATAACTCCTCATGTGTGAATATAGATGCAGAATACTCATTTAATTTATCAGCTACTTGAGCAGGCTCATCAATAGTCGAACCAGCTAGGTTAAGTGGACCAATCTGATTCATCCCCTTTGTTATAGAGTTTACATAAGTAAAGAACTCTTTGCTGTTTTTCTTTACATCCTTTGCCAAAAATTTCTCGTAATCTGCCTTCACCTGCCTAACCTCCTTTGTGACTTGATTCCAGACTAGCTTATATCTGTCATAGGTTTCCGTGTCACCTGATAATTTGTATGCATCCCATGTATTTTTCTTCTCTGCCACGAGTCTCATTAATTCATCCGACATCCATTTAGGTGATATGAAAAGCCTAGTAGCCTCCAAGATTAAGTCCCTGAAGGCTTCCCATTTAGAATTCACTGTTGGTAACATCATCAGTTGATTCCACTCTATAGAATTTAAAAATTTACATCTTTAAGTAAATCCCACATCAGTACACTGTGATCACTGTCATCTAGTGGTTCCTTTATATGCAAATTCCTAATGCATGCGTCATCACTGCTGATAATCAGATCAAGGGTATTACTCCCTCTGGTTGCCCCTCGAATATGCTGCTGTAGAAAAGAATCATCCAATAAATCCACAAATGTCTTGCTAGCGTTTGAGTGACCACTCCACAAGTTCCATTCAATATCTGGAAAGTTAAAATTCCCCATTACAAGACATTCTGATTTACTGGCCCATTCTATTTCTCTGCACAACTGTTCATCGTACTCATCAGCATCATTAGGCCGATAACATACTCCTAGTCTCATTTTCCCTTTCCCAATGTTTGTGTCACACCAAAGAGACTCAACATTGCACTGTCCACCTGTGTCATCTGGTTGCACTTCCTTAGATTTTGTGTTTCCCCTTCTGCATAACCCCTCCTGCCTTCCTACCCTGTCTGTCCTTTCTGTACACATTGTACTCTCCAAATTCCAATTCTGCATTGCTTATGTCTGTGTGACACCATGTCTCTGATATCCCAACAATATCTGCCTTTGATGTCTTGATCAGCACTTCAAATTCATCAAATGACCTATGTAATTATTTACCTGTGCATTTGTTGTGATGTAATTGCCCGGCCCACTTGTACCACGTGATCCGCATCCCTCTTCTTCCATTGGCTACCCCACCACGTGGCATTCTCAAGGTGGAATAAATATCACAATGTAATTATTTATCTGCTTTCGTCGTTGCTTAGGTCATGAACTAGCAATCTGTATAGTTCATTCACAAACTAGCAAGACTTTTGTGGATTTATTGGATGACTGTCTTCTACAGCATGTTAGAACAACAAGTGGGAGTAATACTCATGATTTGATTATCAGCAGTCATTATTCATACATTAAGAATCTGCAGATAAAATAACCACTAGATGGCAGTGTATTGATTTGGGATTTACTTAAAGATGTAACTACCATCAAGGGTAAAGGGAGGAGGTTTTGCTTTTGTAAAGGTGACTACAGTAGTCTCAGTTTTTAAATTCTACACAGTGGAACCAACTGATAATGTTACCATCAGAAAATTCTAAATTCGGAAGCATTCAGGGAATTAATCATAGAAGCTGCTAGGCTTTCATACCAAATAAGAAATATTCTTCAATGTATAGGCCTAAATGGACATAAGATGAACTGATGCTACTTGTGGCAGAGAAGAAAAGTGCATGGGATGCATATAAATTCTCGGGCAATACAGAAGCCAATGGTAGATGTAAACTAATCTCCAATCAACTGCAAAGGAGGTCAGACAAGCAAAGGAAAATTATAGGAAATCTTTGGCAAAGGATACAAAGAAAAACAGCATAGACTTTTTTACTTATGTAAACTGTAGAAGGAAGGAGATGAATCAAATTGGTCCACTTGATATTGATTGTCTGTTGATGATCCTGCTCTGATTGCTGACAAACTGAATTAAACTTTTTTTGTCTACATTCACACATGAGGAATTTTTGAGGGAAGGGGATATCAGATGTTTATCAAGCTCTAACAGGGTACTAAATAGTTTTGTAATAACTGAGAGGAAAGTGGAAGAGAAATGTTCAAGTTAAAACATAAGAAAGGCACCTGGAGGTGGTGGAATGAGATCTATCCAGTTATATTAAGGGAGGCAGTGAAGGAAGTAAGCAAACCCTTAACCATAATTATGAGAGCATCCTTGAATTCAGGGGAAGTCCCTGCAGGCCTGAGATGTGTGAATGTACCTCCAGTTCACAAAGGGGGATCAAAGGGTGAACACAAATAATTACAGACCTGTTAGTTTAACATCTGTTCCAGGGAAAATAATGGAATCACTAGTAAAAGAATTAATGCAGGATCATCTTGATAAAGCAGAAATTATATTTCAAACACAGCATGACTTTGTTTCTTGAAGAAATCTTGTTTGACCAGTTTGATTGATTACTACAATGAGGTCACAAAGGAACTGGATGAAAAGATAAATCTGATATCATATACTTGGATTTCAGGAAAGCTTTTGATACCGTTGCACCATAAAAGACTTGTACAAATTGAAGCAGTGTGGCAGTTGCTGCTATGGATAAAGAGATGGTTGAGTTTGGAGAAGACAGAGAATGATAATCAATGGCCATTGCTCTTCATGGATTAAATTTATTAGTGGAGTCCTTGGCCTCCAGGGTTCAGTGTTGGGCACATCGTTGTTTTCTGTATCTATCAGTGATATTGATAAAGGCATATTAGGCTTAATGTCCAGTTTGCAAATGATACAGGGTTGGCGGGGTGGTTAATGACAGTATGCTATTGCAACAGAATCTAGAAAATTTAGGCAGATGGGCTGAGAAATGGCAATTGTAATTTAACATTGATAAGTGCAAAGTACTGCATATGGGTAGCAGTAACCCCAGAGTAATGTTCCAACTGTGTTGTACTACACTCAGGGTAGTGGAAAATGAAAGAGATCTGGGGTAATTGTACAGTCAGATATGAAGTTCTCTGAGCAATGTAGATAGGCTCCCAAGACAGCTCATTGGGTTTTGTCAATGATATACAGGAAATTTGCTAGCAGGTATAAGGATGTTATTAATCAAGATGTATAAGGCAATGGCCAGGCCACATCTTGAGTACTGCATACTGGTCTGGAGGCCTCATTTTAGGAAGGCTGTGGAATTGCTGTAGTGAGTACAGAGAAGGACAACAAGATTGGTTAGCAGAAATAATGGGAGTAAATGCTCCCATCATTTACCAAGAAAGGCTTCAAGTCTGTTCGGAAACTGGGCATCTGTGAGATGATCTGATTGAGGTATTTAAGGCTTTGAATGGATTTATCAAACTCAATGCTGATAGGATTCTTTCTCTTGCTCAGACTATTCACATGAGGAGCATAAATTGAAATTGATTAAGAACGGTTACAGAATAGATGTGAGGAAGTTTGCCTTTAGCCAATGGATGGTTGATTGTTGGAACAAACTTCCACCTGTTGTTGTGGAAGTTGATAGTTTAAATAAATTCAAGGAAGAACTAGACAACTATTGGATGGAATAAATAGGTGAAATGTGAGACGTCGTGTTTTTTTTTTCTTATTTTTTGGCTGGTACTGTATAAGCTTACTTTTTTGCATCATTTGCCACTGCTACTGCTTTTGAACAAATAATAGCCACTTAGGACCAAAGCTGGTCTTTAAAAGTTTAATTGTTCAAATCCACATTCATGAATTTAACTCCTAGCATCCAGGACTTTATGCACAGGTGCACTGCCACGGAGAAGGAGAAGGTAAACTTGATGATCCAACTTTTCTTGTCTTTTTTTTTTTTCCAGAACTGCATCTTTAAACTTTGGCACAACATTCCTTTGTTATTGTGTGTTGCTCAGAAATCCGAGGTCAACATTTTTCTAGCTGATAGTTGTGTTTGAAACCTTATTATAATTGAAGATCTCTTGTATTTTGACTGCATGCTTTGTAATTTGGATTCAAGAATGTAATCAGGTTTCATCACCAGTTACCAAATGGGATAAAAAATCTAACTGGATTAGTATGAATTGATTATAAATTCTCTTTTGTTGATTCTATCTCTGTTTGTTGTGAATGTAAGAGTTTATGTGTACCCATCTTACATAAACTTTGGACATTTTCAAATGCTCATGTATTATTGTTAAAATGTTTCCATGGGAAATGTTAAGTATTTTTTCAAGTTCAGACACTTTACAGTACAAGGGGGGGTATGCTCTTAGTTAAGAAGCATAATAAATATTAATATGCATAATATAATCAGAATGGGGCACCTCCGTAGCCAGGTGGGCAGGAGCAGCAGTGCGTAGCACACGCTTCTTGATTAGACCGGGGTTCGAGCTTGTGCGCCACCAAATACAGAGGATGCGGAAAGGTCAGGGAATGATGACCCCATATCCCCGGAGCAATATGGCCTTAGTTGCTAATGCTCCTAAAAACCAAAATAACAACAACATAACAATCAGAATGGTACCCAAGGGGAGCTAAAAGAAAACCTTGGTGACAACAACAGAGATATGCAGATGAAATTTAAGAGTTCATGGGCAGTAAATGGATGGCCATTGCACAAAATGAACTGGCACTGGAAAGTTGCTGGAGAGACTTTCATCCTGCAGTGGATTGAAAATGGCTGATGATGATGCATAATATAATTAAGTATATTAAAGGCAGTGTATTTATTTGACATGAGTGGGAAGTGCAATGTTGAGTCAGTTTGGTGTCACGTAAGTACTGGAAAAACAAAAATGTGGGTAGGAGTATCTTATAGGCCAAATGACTGTGGTGATAACAAACAACTGTACAGACATATAGAGTGGGCCATATTGACATACTGATAGGAACTTGTGGGTTGGTCACTCACTCACTAGCAAGACTTTTGTGGATTTATTGGATAACCGTTTTCTACAGCAGCATGTTAGAGAGGCAATAGGAGAGAGCAATACTCTTGATCTGATTATCAGTAGTGAGTCACGATGCATTAAGAATCTGCAGATAAAAGAAATACTAGGTGGTAGTGATCACAGTGCATTGATGAGAATTTACTTAAAGATGGAACTACCATCAAGAGTAAAGGGAAGGGATTTTTTGTTCATAAGAGTGACTACAGTGGTCTCAGACAGATTTTATATTCTATACAGTGATACCAAATGATGATGTTACCACTGGAAAATTCTAAATGGAAAGCATTTAGGTAAATCATCATAGAAGCTACTACACTTTTCATGCCAAATAAGAAATAAGTGTTCAAGACTTAGACCTTGGTGTATGTCAAATGAATTAATGAGATTTGTAGCAGAGAAAAAAATATATGGGATACATATAAATTGTCAGGTGATACAGAAGCCCATAAGCTAGTATGCAATTAGTTCACAAAGGAGATTAGGCAGATAAGCTAAGGCAGATTATGGGAAAACTTTGGCAAAGGATGCAAAAGAAAAAGAGCAAAATTTCTTTTCTTATATAAATACAAGAAGGAAGAGGATGAATCACATTGGTCCACTTGATATCAATTGTTCAACTTTTTTATGATCCTTCTCAGGTTACTGACAACCTGAATAGTATAGGTATTCTACATGCACATTCACATGTGAGGAAATCTAATCTGCCAGAGCTTATCAAACTCTAAAAGAGAGCTAAATGATTTTGTGATAACTGAGAGGAAAGTGGAAGGGCAATTGTTGAAGCTAAAAACATAAAAAAGGCACTTGAGTTGGATGGGATCTATTAAATTATACTGGGGGGCAGCAAATAAAGTAAGCAAACCCAGAGCCATAATTATGAGAGCATCTTTGGATTCAGGGGAAGGTCCTATGGACTGGAGATGTGTGTATGTTTCCCCAATTCACAAAGGGAAAAAAAGGTGATATAAGAAATAATAAACCTATTAGCTCACTTCTTTTTCAGGGAAAATTAATAGAGTCACTGGTTAAAGGAGTAATGCAGGACCATCTAGACAGTTATGCTTCAGGCACAGCACAGATTTTTTAAGGGGTGATGATATTTTCTGACCAATTTAACTGCCTACTATCATACAGTAACAAAGGAATTGGATGAAAAAAATAATTTTGATATCATTTTCTTGAATTTCAGGAATTCTTTTGATACTGTTACACATAAATGACTGCTGTTCAAATTGGAGTAATGTAGCACTAAGGACAAGCTGCTGCTATGGCGAGTGGGTAAAAGTACCTGCCCGGCAACCCAAAGGTCGCGGGTTCGATTCCCGCCTCGGGCTTGGATCAAAGTACTACAAAAACCTTGGGAGGTGCAATATGGCCACAGACGCTGATGCGCCAACAACTACCAAATCAAATCAAATCAAAAATGCTGCTATGGATAAAGGAATGGTTGAAATGAATGAAAGACAGAGAGTGGTTATCAATGGATACTGCTGTTCCTGGACTAATGTTATATTAATGGAATCCTCCAGGGTTCAGTGCTTGCTTCTTTATTGTTTTTTGTATTTATTAATGATATTGATGAAGGCTTAATGTCTAAGTTTGCAGATGATACAAAAGTTGGCAGGGTGGTTAATGACAGTAATCAAGGAATGCAACAAGATCTAGAAGAATTATAGTTACAGATGGTCTAAGAAATGGCAGGTGAAGTTTAACATTAAGAAATGCAAGGTACTACATGCGGGTAGGAGTAATCCTAGATTAACATACCAACTGTGTAGTATTACACTCAGGTTAATGAAAAAGATCTGGGGTAATTGTGTAGTCAGATATGAAGGTCTCTGAACAGTGAAGACAGGCTGCCAGGTCAGCTCATGGGGTTTTGTCAGCAATATAGAGGAATTTAGCTAGCATGGATAAGGAGGTGCATAAGGCAATGGTTCGGTCACATCTTGAATACTACATACAGATTTGGAGGCCTCATTTTAGGAGGGATGTAGAGCTGCTGGAACAGATACAGAGAAGGGCACTGAGATTGTTCAGGAAAACAAAGGGGTGCTTTTACAAAGAAAGACTTCAGTTCTACATATTGCAGCATATGAGGAGTGATCTGATAGAGGTGTTTAAGGCTTTGAATGGCTTGAGAAAACCCAATGCCAGTGGGATTCTTCCTCTCAGACTATGCATGATGGAGCAGAAATTAAAATTGAAGGAGGTTGCAGAATAGATGTATGGAAGTTTACCTTCTGTCAATGGGTGGTTGATTGATGGAACAGGCTTCCATCTGATGTTGTGGAAGTGGATAGCTTGAAAAATTCAAGGAAGAAGTAGACATATTGTTGGAAGGGTTAATAGGTGAAATGACAAGGTTTTTTTTTTTGCTGATGTAGTAGAACCTTGCTTTCTTGCATTATTTGCCATTACTAATACAAATTTTGGAGATTTCCAAATGCTCATGTATTGTTAAAATGCTTCCATGGAAAATGTTAATTACTTTTCAAGTTCAGACACTTTAATGTTCATGTTTTCTAAATTTTTTTTTTCAATGATGGCCTCAGATGTTCAACTAGACCTTGAATCATCCTCATTGACTTCCATGTTCCTGAAACACTCTAGTTATTCTTTCATGGATTTTCTCTAACATTTCTGCCCTTTTTGGTTAAATATTTGATTACTGAATAATGCTCAATTTGCTGGTATTCATTTGTCTTCTTATTAAATTTTAGAAACTGCAAAAAACATTGACATATAATTTTTCCATGTTATTTTATAAGACATTTTTTTTGTCCTTGCTTTTTCCCATTATATATGGGGGGGTCAACATTTTTTTTATTATATATATTTTTTATTGTTTTGGCATGCAATTTTTATGGCCGGATGCCATTCCTGACGCCAACCCTCACCCTTTATCCAGGCTGGAGATATGCGGTGGTCATTCCCTGACCTTCCGCATCCTCCGTATTTGGTAGTCACGGGCTCAAACCTCGGTCTAATCAAGAAGCGTGTGCTACGCACTACTGCTGCTCCTGCCCACCTGGCTATGGAGGCGCCATTATTTTATAAGACGTTAAGCTGTCAAAACAACCTATTCTGTAATTTATTAATGCATTTTGTATACCCTGTTCTCAGAACTTTGAACATCCCTCATATAACAAATCGTATTGATCAACATTAGCATTAGTAGAGGCATATGATGCAAGAAAGCAAGCTTATGCAGCATCAGCCAAAAAAAAAAAAAAAAAAAAAACACTTCCACTTCACCCCTCTGTTCATTCGAAATACCTGTCCAGCTGAACCTTAAATTTATTTAGGCTATCAACTTCCACAACAAGGGATGGTGGAAGTCTGTTCCACCAACCAACTACCCGCTGGCTAAAGGCAAATTTCCGCACGTCTATCCTACATCTGTCTTTCCTCAATTTGAATTTATGCCCTCTCAGGTGATTATTCTGAGCAAGAGGAAGAATCCCATCAGCATTGAGCATGCTCAAACCATTCAAGGCTTTGTACACCTCTATCAGATCACCTCGCTGGTGCCTAGTCTCCAGACACTGTAATTTGCAAAACTTAAGCCTTTCTTTGTAAGAGTCCCCCTTTGTTCCATTCACTAATCTTGTTGCCCTTCTCTGTACTCGTTCCAGCAGCTCTACATCCTTCTTGAAATGAGGCCTCCAGACCTGTATACAGTACTCAAGTTGTGGCCTGACCATTCCCCATACAAGGGAATAATCACCTCCTTATCCCTGCTAGAAAAATTCCTGTATATCATTGACAAGACACCATGAGCTACTCTTGCAGCCCATCTGCACTGCTCAGAGAACTTCATATCTGCCTGCACAATTATCACCAGGTCCTTTTCATTCTTTACCACTGTCAGTGTAGTACCACACAGTTGATACGTTGCTCTGGGGTTGCTGTTTTCCACATGTAGTACTTTACATTTGTGAATGTTAAACTTCATTTGCCACCTCTCAGCCCATCTTCTCAACCTTTCCAGATCCTGTTACAGCAGCATAGTGTCCTTGACAACCCTGCCAACCTTTGTATTGTCTGCAAATTGGACATCAAGCTTGATATACCATCATCAATATCATTTATAAATACAGAAAACAATAATGGGCCCAACATTGAACCCTGAGGGACTCCACTAATAATATTAGTCCACGTTGAGCAGTGTCCATTGATTACCACTCTCTGTCTTCTCCCCCTCAACCACCCCTTTATCCATAGCAGCAATTTTCCTCCAATGCCATACTGCTCCAATTTGTGCAGCAGTCTTCCATGTGCAACAGTATCAAAAGCCTTTCTAAGATCCAAGTATATAATATCAAAGTTATTCCCTGCATCCAGTTCTTTTGTGACTGCATCATAGTATCCAATCTAATTGGTCAGGCAAGACTTCCCCTTAACAAAACCATGCTGTGTCCAAGCTATAACTGAAGTCTTGTCTAGATGATCCTGCAGTGCTTCTTTAACCAGTGCCTCCATTAATTTTCCTGGAACAGAAGTTAAACTCACAGGTCTATAATTACTTGTGTCAGCCTTTGACCCTCTTTTGTGAATTGGGGTCATATTTGCACATCTCCAGTCTGTGGGTACCTCCCTTGAGTCCAAGGAAGCACTCATAATTATGGCTAAGGGTTTGCTTACTTCCTTTGCTGCCTCCTTTAATATAACTGGATAGATCCCATCCACCCCTGGTGCCTTTCTTGTGTTTATCTTCAACAATTTCTCCTCCACTTTACTCTCAGTTATTACAAGATTCTCTAGCTTACTGCCAGAGTTGAATACACCTCTGGCATTCCCCTCGCTGAATAACTCCTCATGTGTGAATGTCGATGCAAAATATTCATTTAGTTTCTTAGCTACCTGAGCAGAATCATCAACAGTTGACCCATCGATATCAAGTGGACCAATCTGATTCATCCCCTTCCTTCTAGAGTTTACATAAGTAAAGAACTCTGCTGTTTTTCTTTGCATCTCTTGCCAAAGATTTCTCGTAATCTGCCTCTGCTTGCCTAACCTCCTTTGTAACTTGGTTACAGATCAACTTGTATCTATCATAGGCTTCTTGTGTCACGTGTTAATTTATATGTATCCCATGCATTTTTCTTCTCTGTCATATGTCTCATTAGTTCATCTGACATCCATTTTGGCCTAAACCTTGAACAATATTTCTTAGTTGGTATGTAAAGCCTAGTAGCTTCCAAGATAAGTTCTTTGAGTGCTTCCCATTTTGAATTTGCTGTTGGTAACATCTTCAGTTGGTCCCACCGTATAGAATTTAAATACTGTCTCAGACCATCGTAGTCGCCTTTATGAAAGCAATAACCCTTCCCTTTACCCCTGATGGTAGTTACCTCTTTGAGTAAATCCCACTTCAGCACACTGTTCCTTTATCTGCAGATTCTTAATGCATGAAGAATCACTACTGATAATCAAATCAAGAGTATTACTCCCTCTAGTTACCTCCCGACCATGCTGATGTAGAAAACAATCATCTAATAAATCCACAAAAGCCTTGCTAGTGTGTGAGTAACCAGCCCCCAAATTCCAGTCAATATCTGGGAAATTAAAATCCCCGATTATAAGACTCTCTAATGTACTGGCCCACTCTATTTCCCTGTACAGTTTCTTATTATACTCATCAGAGTCATTAGGCCTATAGCACACTCCTACTCTCAATTTTGATCTCCCAATGCTTATGTTGCACCAAACTGACTCGACACTGCACTGTCCAGCAATGTCGACTGGCTTCACTTCCTTGGATTTTATGTGTTTCTTAACTAATAGCATAACCCCTCCTCCCTTCCTATCCTGTCTGTAGACATTGTATTCCCCAAATTCCAGTTCTGCATTCCTTATATCTGTGTGACACCACGTCTCTGATATCCCAACAATATCCGCCTTTGATGCTTTGAGCAATACCTCAAATTCATCAAATTTATTTACCAAACTCCTAGCATTGGTGTACATGCAAGTATACATACACCTGTTCTATTCTTAGCTACCCTAACACAACCCATGTGTTTACTTGTACTGCAATGACTCCCAGCAGTCTCTGAAATATTCTGCATCTTGTTTTTCAGGCTTCTGTTGATTCCAATAGAACTAATGTTCCTCACTGTAACAGGAATGCTATATTATATCTGTTAATTTACATAATATCATCAGCACAGTACAGTATATTAACACAATAAAGATAACCAGTCATATCTTATTACTTGCTCAATAGCTTGCTTGTATGAAGAAATATTCATTCTAAACATCACCAGAATTCAGGTACTTTCTGATATCTTGTAATATGAATTAGTGTTTATTATTATTATTATTAGCCATATGGTGCAAGGA
This sequence comes from Mastigoproctus giganteus, assembly GCF_048544385.1. Classification (NCBI taxonomy): domain Eukaryota; kingdom Metazoa; phylum Arthropoda; class Arachnida; order Uropygi; family Thelyphonidae; genus Mastigoproctus; species Mastigoproctus giganteus. The sequence goes on from NC_143583.1 coordinate 140,263,711, forward strand.
AGCCTGAGGCTTATGCTGCACCAGCCAAAAAAAAAAAAAAAAAAATTCCTGAGTTACCCTGAGAGAGAGAGAGAAGTAGAAAGGAATCACCAAGAAAGAGAAGAATGATGATATCCAGCTCAGGACCCTGGGTTTGCCAAGCCCATACTCACCAGATGTGAGCCCCTGGGGTTAATTCTAAGAATATATAAATGTAGGGGCTCACATCTGGTGAGTATGGGCTTAGCACATCCAGGGTCCTGAGCTGGATATCATCATTCTTCTCTTTCTTGGTGATTCCTTTCTACTTCTGACTCTTGTTTTCTCCCTCTTTTTTTTTTTGGCTTGTGCAGCATAAGGCTCAGGCTTCCTTGCACCATATGGCTAATAATAATAATAATAATGTGTGTGTGACTAAAGATTAAGGTTGAAAAGATTATATACGCACATCTATGTGTAAAATATTAAGCAGTATCTTGTAGTTAATAAATTTGTGTTCAGTAATTAATGAATTCTAATAAATTAATTAATAATTAATTTATTAGTAATGCATTTCCTTGCTTGCAAACATGAAATTTGCCATAACCTCTTTGTAATTTTATTTAGAGTTTTTTTTATTAATGTTAATAAGTATTAATGCTTTTAAAAATTTGATTCACTTTATAGTTCAGTATTACTAGTGGGTTATGCAATTTCATGATAACATATGAAATTTATCAGTAAATTATCAAATTAAAACGTTTTATCTTTCAAGGAGCACCTGCTCTTTTGTTGTGACTGATACAGAAGAATAATAACTGAAAAAGGTGTATGTACAGTTTAGATGCTCATGAACGTAGTCTTTATTTTTATTGAGTACATGTTTGTACCTTCACAGTCATAAAATTTTCAAGCTACGTGTACAGAAATAAACAGTTAAAGTGGCGGTAAGTTAAGTTTATCCATTGTTAAGTTTATTTAAAATTATGAAAAGTAATTTTTATTTCTTCCGTTTCACCTTTTGATTTATGCTCTCGTATAAGCAGTAGTAGAAGGAAGATGCTTCTACTACTGCTTATATGAGGAATTATATTGCCTTTTTCAATATATGGACTCATGACATGCATGTTAAATATATTTGAAAAATTTCTGATTTTCCTTGTTAGAGAATAAAAATCATGAAAAATACGCGTGCTCTTTGTGAACGAATCTTTGTATAAATGTATGACTCATTTATACAATGTATCATTTTTTTTTCATTTTTGGGTAATCCTTTACTTGAGCGTTGCATGTCAGCTCCTACCTGTGACTGAACATGTTATTCTGACGGTGCATGCTTGTCGCTTGTCGCATTATGCTTGCCGCTTGGAGCCTGCTTGTTGAATTCCAATTTACCCCCAAATGTGTGCAGGGTTAGTCTTTACAGACTGGTACTCCCTTCCGATCGATCATTGCGAGTAGCAGTAATTAACAGGCCTAGCCCCTCCCACCAATTTCTTTTAAGTTAGCATTAGAGTCAATCCCTCGTTTCAATTTTGGAAAACGAGTTCCCAATTTCAACAGCGGCAAGGGGAGGAGGATGTTTGTTACCTTTCCGATCGATTGTTGCGAGTAGCAGTGATTGGAAGGGCTGACCTCTTTTCGAATCACAGAGTAGTATGGTACACGTTTTAGTTAGTGTGTTTATTCCTTGCAGCTGTTTTAAAATATTTTTTATTTTATACTCGATTTCTTTATACTCGATACAGCAGACTCGATTTACCGGGATCGGATTAACCGGGACAGTTCAAGACTCCAAATTAAAAAAAAAAAAAAAAAATCAACCAGAAATCATGAAATTCAAGTAACTAGAATAGGTACTTTTGCAAGTCGTAAATAAGCGACAAGAAGCGGCGTTATAAGTCGTCATTGAGAGATAATAGGCGGTGTCTTCACATCTGCCGCTCAAAAAAAAGAAGAAATTCTTTGTTTGTTGAGTCGATGCTTGTGGTCGTTGCACCGCAAAAAGACAAATTTTGTTTCGTTATTTATGTCAGAGGGATGCCGAAATATTTTTTTTATAGTAAATATTTTTTTTTGTTTAGAAATCGCGAAAATGATGGGTAAGCACAAAAGAGTTGCGCTTTCAGTTAAACAAAAACTTGACATTATTCAAAAGTTTGAAAACGGCGCATCCGTTAAATCTCTAAAAAAACCATTATAATGTTGGTGACCAAACCATATACGACATTGAAAAAATAAAGGGAAGTTATTAGATTTAAAGTGTACATCGTAAAAATAAAGGGATACTATTAGATTTAAAATGGACATCGTAAAAAATAAATAAAGGACGCTATTAGATTTAAAATGGACATTGTAAAAATAAAGGGAAGCATCGTATTGGACACGCAAGTAGTGCGAGGTAAGTTTTTTTTTTTTTTATCTATCGCCATACTTTTTACGTAGGTTGCTGAACATTTTTCGATACAGTAAGTCCCCGATTTACACAACTTCGGACTTACGTATTTTTTTTTTTTTTTTTTTTTAGGATTGTAAAATTTAAAACAAACAAAAAAAAATAAGCAATCAATAACGAGGATCACGGCACGCACAAATTGCACAAGTGAGATCGGAGTAACAAGCAAAAAAATAGGAAAGAAGAGAAGATTCTTAAAATTTATTTATGGTTTTTTTTTTATATGACTGAAGATTTCAGTGAAGGGGACATACACACCACAACATTTCACCATAATAACATAAAAACCCACAGAATTCCAGCTATTGGTATTATCGCAAATGCAATAAGATAGTTTGCTACCCGTTTATAATTAATTAGATGCACTAACAGAAAAGCCCAATAAACCGGAAAAGGCAAACTTTTTAGTAGTGACCCCCAGAAATGTGCTTTTGTAAAATTTTGTGGGGTGATAATAGTGAGTTTCGCCTTAACCCTGTGAAGTTTACAGAAAATTTCATTTTGACTGTTATCATGGTGCCGACTAAGAGAATAAGTGCCAGCGGTACTAGTAAATTCCAACATAAGGAAAGCGATCGATTTTGATCAGAAAATTAAAATAAATAAGGATGTATGAAAATGGTCAAATATTAACAAGTATCGCGCCGAATTCAGATTTGTCAATAATAATAATATAGTAGCAATATGTTATTAGTCATTCCCGAGTTACGTAAAATTCGACTTACGTAAGAAGTCCTGGCACTTAGGCTAGCCGGGTGGGTAAAGTACCTGCCTGGCAACCCAAAGGTCGCGGGTTCGAATCCCGCCTCGGGCTTGGATCAAAGTACTGCAAAAAACCTTGGGAGGTGCATTATGGCCACAGATTCCGATGCGCCAACGACTACCAAAAAAAAAAAAAAAAAAATGTCGGGAACTTCTGTATTTTTGGATTATCCGGGATTTTTTTTTTTTTTACCATCTATCCCGGGAAATCGAGAGTCTACTGTAACTGAAATCAGGGATGCCGCAAGTGGGTAGGTGAGGTAAGCGTCGCTTACGGGCGGTAGTTCAAGAGGGCGCCGATTTTTTTTTTTTTTTTTTAAATATTGTTTCTGATTGGTTAACGCTCATTAGTATTCAACATTTAGGGCGGCAAATTTTATTTTGCTTGCTGGTGGCACATAGGGACGCAGCGTTACTGATCGAAAATACAAAATACGGTATATATCTTAACACACACACACAACATTTACTGAGTTTAGTAAATAAATTTGATGAATTTGAGGTATTGCTCAAAACATCGAAGGCATATATTTTTGGGATATCAGAGACGTTGTGTCACACAGATATAAGGGATGCAGAACTGCAATTTGGGGAGTACAACGTCTACAGAAAGGATAGACAGGATGGGGAGGGGTTATGCTATTAGTTAAGAAACACATAAAAACCAAGGAAGTGAAGCCAGTCGACATCGCTGGACAGTGCAGTGTGGAGTCAGTTTGGTGTGACATAAACATTGGGAGATCAAAATTGAGAGTAGGAGTGTGCTATAGGCCTAATGACTCTGATGAGTATAATAAGGAACTGTACAGGGAAATAGAGTGGGCCAGTAAATCAGAGTGTCTTATAATGGGAGATTTTAATTTCCCAGATATTGACTGGAATTTGGGGGCTGGTTACTCACACACTAGCAGGGCTTTTGTGGATTTATTGGATGATTGTTTTCTACATCAGCATGTTCGGGAGGCAACTAGAGGGAGTAATACTCTTGATTTGATTATCAGCAGTGATTCTTCATGCATTAAGAATCTGCAGATAAATGAACCACTAGGTGGCAGTGATCACAGTGTGCTGAAGTGGGATTTACTCAAAGAGGTAACTACCATTAGGGGTAAAGGGAAGGGTTATTGCTTCCGTAAAGGCGACTACGATGGACTGAGACAGTATTTAAATTCTATACAGTGGGACCAACTGATGATGTTACCAACAGCAAATTCAAAATGGGAAGCATTCAAAGAACTTATCTTGGAAGCTACTAGGCTTTACATACCAACTAAGAAATATTGTTCAAGGTTTAGGCCAAAATGGATGTCAGATGAACTAATGAGGCATATGGCAGAGAAGAAAAATGCATGGGATACATACAAATTAACACATGACACAGAAGCCTATGATAGATACAAGTTGATATGCAACCAAGTTACAAAGGAGGTTAGGCAGGCGAAGGCAGATTACGAGAAATCCTTGGCAAGGGATGCAAAGAAAAACAGCAAAGAGTTCTTTACTTATGTAAACTCTAGAAGGAAGGGGATGAATCAGATTGGTCCACTTGATATTGATGGGTCAAGTGTTGATGATCCTGCTCAGGTAGCTAACAAACTAAATGAATATTTTGCATCGACATTCACACATGAGGAGTTATTCAGCGAGGGGAATGCCAGAGGTGTATTCAACTCTAGCAGTAAGCTACAGAATCTTGAAATAACTGGGAGTAAAGTGGAGGAGAAACTGTTGAAGATAAACACAAGAAAGGCACCCGGGGTGGATGGGATCTATCCAGTTATATTAAAGGAGGCAGCAAAGGAAGTAAGCAAACCCTTAGCCATAATTATTGAGAGCTTCCTTGGACTCAGGGGAGGTACCCATAGACTGGAAATGTGCAAATGTGACCCGAATTCACAAAGGAGGATCAAAGGCTGACACAAGTAATTATAGACCTGTGAGCTTAACTTCTGTTCCAGGAAAATTAATGGAGGCACTGGTTAAAGAAGCACTGCAGGATCATTTAGACAAGACTTCAGTTATAGCTCAGACACAGCATGGTTTTGTTAAGGGGAAGTCTTGCCTGACCAATTAGATTGGATACTATGATGCAGTCACAAAAGAACTGGATGCAGGGAATAACTTTTATATTATATACATGGATCTTAGAAAAGGCTCTTTGATACTGTTGCACATGGAAGACTGCTACACAAATTGGAGCAGTAATGACATTGGAGGCAAATTGCTCGCTATGGATAAAGGGGTGGTTGAGGGGGAGAAGACAGAGAGTGGTAATCAATGGACACTGCTCATCGTGGACTGATGTTATTAGTGGAGTCCCTCAGGGCTCAGTGTTGGGTCCATTATTGTTTTCTGTATTTATAAATGATATTGATGATGGTATATCGGGCTTAATGTCCAAGTTTGCAGACGATACAAAGGTTGGCAGGGTTGTCAAGGACACCACTGACACTATGCTGCTGCAACAGGATCTGGAAAGGTTGAGCAGATGGGCTGAGAGGTGGCAAATGAAGTTTAACATTGACAAATGTAAAGTACTACACATGGGAAACAGCAACCCCAGAGCAACGTATCAACTCTGTGGTACTACACTGACAGTGGTAGAGAATGAAAGGGACTTGGGGGTGGTTGTGCAGGCAGATATGAAGTTCTCTGAGCAGTGCAGACGGGCTGCAAGAGTAGCTCATGGAGTATTGTCAATGATATACAGGAATTTTTCCAGCAGGGATAAGGAGGTGATTATTCCATTGTATAAGGCGATGGTCAGGCCACACCTAGAGTACTGTATACAGGTCTGGAGGCCTCATTTCAAGAAGGATGTAGAGCTGCTGGAACGAGTACAGAGAAGGGCAACAAGATTAGTGAATGGAACAAAGGGGTGCTCTTACAAAGAAAGGCTTAAGTTTTGCAAATTACAGTGTCTGGAGACTAGGCACCAGCGAGGTGATCTGATAGAGGTGTATAAAGCCTTGAATGGTTTAAGCATGCTCAATGCTGATGGGATTCTTCCTCTAGCTCAGAAAAATCACCTGAGAGGGCATAAATTCAAATTGAGGAAAGACAGATGTAGGATAGACGTGCGGAAATTTGCCTTTACCCAGCGGGTGGTTGGTTGGTGGAACAGACTTCCATCCCTTGTGGTGGAGGTTGATAGCCTAAATAAGTTTAAGGCTCAGCTGGACAGGTATTTTGAACGAACAGAGGGGTGAAGTGGAAGTGGGTTTTTTTTTTTTTGGCTGATGCTGCATAAGCTTGCTTTCTTGCATCAAATGCCTCTACTAATGCTAATACTAATGCTAACACCACAACCCTTTGATATACACTGCTCGACAAAATTAACAGAACACATAGAAATTGTGATGCTCTTGAAGCTTGCGATGAAGAGGGACAAAATTTGGTGTGTTGGTGTACCATAGAATGATGATGAAATGAGAAGACAGTGAGAAACTTCGGACAGGTATTTATAAGGGTTATATAAGAATTACAAAAAAGGTCACATTACAGAAGTCGATACAAGATGCTCGAAAAATATGGTCACATGACATCAGTACGATGATCCCCTCTGACTGCTAAACAGGTCTGACAGTGGTAAACCATGCTTGATATAAGGATGCTTATAAGATTCTAAGGCAGCAAATCCCATTCTTTCACCAGCGCAGACCTTAGCTCACCAAGTGACTGAGGAGCTGGCTGTTGGCGTACAATGGGACGCCCTTGGGCATTGCATGCCACATCCCACGCATGTTCGGCCTGATTTAAGTCTAGTGATCTTGCTGACCAAGGCAGTCGTTGTATATCATCAATTTCAAGGTAATCCTCCACCACTTGAGTTCTACGTGCAGTGGCATTGTGGTGCATGAAAAGAAAATCTGCACCAACCATTCCCCTAAAAAGTTGCACATAGGATCAAATGTCCACTGTAAGTGTCCCTTTGTCTAATATTGAAGGTATGGGGCTGCATTCCTCGTTGTCTCCAGATGAAATAACGTCTAGATCGCTTTGTAGGTTAAAACGGGTTCGTCAGAGAACAGAACTGTACCCGCCCCCCCCCCCCCGATTTGTCAGCACTCCAAGTCACATGTTTATTCACCAGTTTCAATGAGCTCTGCATTGGTTTGGGGTTAATGGGATAAAAACTACTGGCTTCCTTGTGTAGAGTCAACTTGAATTGAGCCTTCTTAATGCAGTCCAGTTGGAAATATTCACCAGTGGCCACGGCAACCCTCAAGAGACAGTTGATGACAGGACATTATTATTATTATTAGCCACATTGTGCAAGGAAGCCTGAGGCTTATGCTGCACCAGCTAAAAAAATTTCCAAGTTACCCTGAGAGAGAGAGAGAGAGAGAGAGAGTCGGAAGTAGAAGGGAATCACCAAGAAAGAGAAGAATTATGATATCCAGCTCAGGACCCTGGGTGTGCCAAGCCCATACTTACCAGATGTGAGCCCCTTGGGTTATCATAGGGTTCTGATTTGCTGTTAGACCAGATAGCGGTCTGTTCTGGTTAACATGGACCCTGGGCAACTTTGGCTAGTTCTCCTAGTAATTACTACCACCTAGTAATGGTTCTTGTCTCCTGAAGCTGTTTCCTTACCAAACTGTTATTTTTAGGCCACCCGAATAATTAAATTCATCTGCATTGCTGTGTGTCTTATGTCTAATTGCATGTGTTTTTTGGTCGATTTGTGTGTTTTACTGGATGAAAAACCTCAGTTTCTGGGGGGGGGGCCTTACTATCTATGTATGAGACCGGCTAACTCAGCCACGGAGTAAAAAAAGCCCATCAAAGTTCCTCGTGTCATCGATGGGATTTGAACCCGCGCCTTTTCTACCCGGTGTGGGGAGGATAGTGATGATACCACTGTGCTACCCGCGCAGACAAACTGTTTCCATTGTGCCGCGACGACACAGCATAACACATTGAGCCAATGTGCCACCTCTGCGACTGCTCGGCTTCAAGTCATCCAAATCATCATTCTTCGCTTTCTTGGTGATTCCCTTCTACTTCTCTCTCTCTCTCTCTCTCTCTCTCTCTTCAGGGTAATTCAGAAATTTTTTTTTTTTGGCTGGTGAAGCATAAGCCTCAGGCTTCCTTGCACCATATGGCTAATAATAATAATAATAATAACTACCCATCATCTCAAAGAATCATCTAAACCAATGTCTCCCAAATTACTGAGATCTACGGACCCCTTCAAAAAAGAAAATAAAAAGTTTGCGAACACCAATATATATATATATATTACTTTATGTTTTTCTGAACGTTTTGTGGATCCTCTGGAATTGGTCTACGGACCCCAATTTGAGAAATGCTGATGACTTGCCATCCTGAGTACTGGAGATGTGGCTATCCCACAGAGCAACCGAAAAAAAAAAAAAAAAAAACGTGAATGAAGTGATGTGGTCGAACCCATGTTTTTATAGGTGATTAATTCGCATATGTGCAGCTTTATAAGGTGGTAGATAAATTTCTATTGGATACTCGCCAGGATGCCTATTACATAAAATATTTGCCTTTGGCTACACTGTTCCCAATAAAATATTGATGAAAAACATTTTGTTCTGTTAATTTTGCCGAGCAGTGTATCTCGGCAATAAGCGTTGGTACTTAAAAATAAAAAAGGCTAGTTACTATATAAAAAAACTATTTATGAATTACTGAAAATACAGCAAATCCCTGAATAGGTTTTTTGTTATAGTAAATAAATAACTGAACCTCTATTGCCAGAGTCAGTGATATGTCCGAGCTGATACGCTAGGAATAAAGAGATGCCATATAAAGATTACCGAAACATTTTTGAAATTATTATTACTGTACTTTCCTTATCGAACTGTTACCCAGACAACTAGGCACAGAGTAGTAAGATGTTACTACTCTGTGCAACTAGGAATCTTCAAATATTAAGTTTTTCTAATAGAGAAAATGGGTCGGAGCAGTTGCGCTAATAATTTCTAGAATATGTCCCCTCTGGGAAAATGCCAATATGTCCCCAATGGGAAAAGCCAGTGAACTGTTGTGGAATATCCAGGGGCTCTCATCTGGTGAGTATGGGCTTGGCACACCCAGGGTGCTGAGCTGGATATCATCATTCTTCTCTTTCTTGGTGATTCCCTTCTACTTTTAACTTTCTCTCTCTCTCTCAGGGTAACTTGGGAATTTTTTTTGGCTGATGCAGCATAAGCCTTAGGTTTCCTTGCACCATGTAGCTAATAATAATAATAATAATAATCTAATATCTTTATTGCAATCAGCAAAAATAAGTAAATTTTACATGTATGCTTAGTGCAATAGCCTTTAACAGCAAAAATTCTAGGGGTTTAACATAGAAACGAACTAAAACTCTAATAACAAAAAAATAAGTTGTAAACACATGAAAACAGATTTTTTTTTTTTACAATATCAACAAACCAATCAAGGAGAAATAGAGACAGTCACTCGGTTGAAGATGAGAGGTGCGCCCTGATGATATGTCTTCTGTAGGCTTTGTCCTCAATGTATTTCTTGTCGTCAGCATCCATATCTTGGACGTTTTGGAGCATCTCCATTGGTAGGAATCTGCCGTTCTTCCTGAGCCTCCCCGCCACTGACTGTAAAGAAGGGCGGGCCCTTAAGGGTCTCGGGGGAATTTTCCAACTACAAATCTCCCAAAAAATTGGCGTGTTGATTTCACCCGCCATCATTTTAATGGTGAAGTGTAAGCGGAGGGTGAAGATCTGTTCTGAGACTTTTCTGTAGTTTAGAAGTTTGGTCATTTCTGAAGTATGTGTGGGGGTGGAAGCTTGTGCTTGAAGAGCACCCACCGAAGAAGCCAGTACTCATCAGATGAGGTGGTTTTTGCTGCCGACGCCCAGATTTCAGATCTGTAGGTTGAAGAAACCAGTAAATATATTGAATGGTGTACTGGGACTCTGTGACATGAAGGAGGTATTCTTTGGCAAGCAATCTGGATCGGCAGACCTTGTTGTGAATATCTGCCACACGGTGTTTAAAGCTGAGCTTAGGGTCAAAGATGACCCAAGATCTCTGTGCTTGGTTACTGGAGGGATGGAGGTTCCATGGATAATAATAATAATTATTATAGTGAAATTTATGATTTAAATATAATATATTATTTTAAATTGAATGAATTGTTAATGTGGAATGGTTTATTATTGTTACCCTTTTCAGATTGTTACTGAACAACTTTATGGGGATACATGGACTTGTTTAAAAATCGGAAAAATGAATGAATCATTAATCTTCAAGATTTTTGAAATTATCATTATTTCCCTTTTCAGAAACCAAAAACAACATTATATAAATGTACTGATAATGAAATTCGTACTGATAATGAAATTTTTACAAATCTAATATCGTTGTACTTATATTTTAATGATAACCTTATATTTTACCATATGAAATATTAAACTGATAAATAGAGAAAATAAAGCTATCATAATTAATAGATAATTTTAAATTCAGTTAAAAAAAAAAAAGGTAAAAATTGAGTTTTCATAAGAGAAAAGAAAAATTTATTACTCATGGATGTCACCAAAAGAGCGTCATTGATAATTAAACCCTTTAGTATTGCTTTAACTGAATTTACTTTTGATCTGTTTAAACCATACCCCAATAAACTGTTGCAACATCGAATCGGGTAAAGCTTTCATTGTATGTTAATTGCATATGATACCTATGAATTTTATATGTATGTCTTTATATTTTTCAGGTTTCTTTCTCTCCTTTTATTAATTCAAATGGTTTATGTATTGCTGTACTATTTTTAATTTAAATGTTTTTCTTATATATAATTTATATATATGACATATATTTATAATATATGTATATATAATATATAAAATTTATAATAATTTCTATATATTATGTATATGACATTAAGAATAGGAAATCTATAGACTTACTTAACTGAAGTTTAACATAGACAATCTGATTGAGGTGTATAAGGCCTTGAATGGGTTGAGCAGGCTCATTTCTGATGGGATTCTTCCTTTTGCTCAGATTATGAATCTGAGGGAACATAAATTCAAATTGAGGAAAGACAGTTGTAGAATAGATGTGCAGAAATTTGCCTTTAGCCAGCGGGTGGTTAATTGCTGGAACAAACTTCAATCTGTCGTTGTGAAAGTCAAGATATAGAAATTCGTTGTGGAAGTCAATTCAAGAATGAACTGGGCAAACTTTTAGATGGAATGGATGTGTGAATTTTTTTTTTTTTTTGGGCGATGCTACATAAGCTTGCTTTCTTTCATCACATGCCTCTACTACTACTGCTACAAGTTACAAGTATGGGCACTGTTGAAAAATAATTGAGTTAGGGTTATATTTGAAAGTGTCTGCAATTTTGTCCAGACACAAGAGAAGGGGAATATATGATGAAAGCCTTATCAATCAGTTCAGACCTGGAGAGTTTGTGCAAGGCTCAGGGGGTAGAAGTTTTCTCAGTGTGGTCTGTGCTTGTTAACAGGAGACACTGCTTCTACAGGGATGGGATACATTATAGAAAGGGTGCAAGAATATTTGCTGATGCTGTTGAGGCGGTGTTAGGTCTCTCGGCAGAAAACTGATAGCTTGGAGTGTACAGAGACTAATAGATTAAAAATAGCCACAGGAAGAGGTGAAAGTGATTCTTGCACTGCTTCTATTGGAATGAGCAGAAGACAGGAAAGCAAGGTGCTGGGCAGGGTCGTCTTTAGGGTAAGGTTGAGTAGGCACTAGCCTAAGGGTGCCAAGGTTTAGGGGGCGGCACTGTTGCCCCCTTCTCTGAAGAACAAAGTCCACAAGAAAAATTTTATGTATTTTATGTGTTAACATATTAAAAGCAAACAATATTAAATTCAAAATCAAAACTTTTAGGAATTAGCTTTACATACTTTTAAACAATATTTCAAAACAACCTTCTACAATCTAATTTGTAACTCCTATTTTTATTTATGAGACTGAATAGGTTCAAAGAAATTTATTTGTGAATCTGTGTTTTCTTTACTTACTCATGTGTTTATTGTTACACTCATATTCTAAAAAATGAAAATCTTCACATCGGCGGGAGGGGAGTGCCATCAGTCAATGTGGCCTAGGGACACAATATACCCTTGAGCTGGCCCTGGTGCTGGGGATTTCAAGGATAGGTGAGAGTCATCATGGAACAAGTAACTGCATGGGCTGTGTTAAGGATAACTAACAGTAAGAACAGGTGCACATTTACTTGCATGTACACCAGTGCTAAGAGCATAATAAATAAATTTGATGAATTTGAAGTGTTGGTCAAGACATCAGATGTGGACATTGTTGGGATACCATTGAGGTGGTGTCACACAGGGCCAGCTCAAGGGTATATGGGGTAATTGACTAATGGCATCTCCCTCCCTCCTGCCAGTGCAAATATTTTCATTTTTTAGAATGATTAATTTTACATTTTATTTACTTACAAAAATTAGATAGTATGAATCAGAGCTGTAATATTCAATACGTTCTACATTGATATTAATATTTGAAAAATATTAATATCACCGGAAGTGTTCTACGTACTATATTGAGGTAAACTCCTCTTATTATTTTACAAATATTACTTACAAAAAACTTTGCAGGCCTTGTTTTTGGGAAGGGGGGGCAGTGTTGGTGCCCCTAGGCCAATGCTACTTGGCCTTAACTTAAAGGTCGCCCTGGTGTCACACAGATATAAGGAATGCAGAATTTGAATACAGGTAGTATAATTTGTAGAGAAAGGATGCTTATGCTCTTAGTTAGCAAGCACATTGGAACTAATGATATTAAAAGTAAGAGATCTGAAAACTTACTTAACAAGTACAGGGCAAATAGGGCAGATAAAAGTCTTGAGTTAGAGTTGAATTTGGAAGTGTCTGCAATTCTGCCCAGACACGATAGGAGGGAGTATATATGTTGAGAGCATTGTCAATCAGTTTGGCCCCAGAGAGAATGTGCAAGGCTTGTGGGGTAGAATTTTTTGCAGCATGGTCTGTGCTTGTTAACAGGAGGGATTAATTTTACAGGGATGGGACCCACTTGAATAGTAGTAGAAGTAGTAGTAGTGGCATGTGACACAAGAAAGCAAATGTATGAGCTTATGCAGCATCAGCCAAAAAAAAAAAAAAAAAATTTACAAACAATTCCCCCTAAATGTGATCTTGACTTTCCTCTTCATCCGAATTTGCTTCACTTGCACTTAGTGTTTCTTGCTTGGAATATCAACATTTTGGACAGGTGTTGACATTCACGTGTTTCAATTTCTTCATCAATAGTAGTAAAGCCAGAGGAAATCAAAGTCGATGGACCTGGCTGTGGCTGGATGTCCAGAACATTGGTAATCGAACTTGTTGCTTTTTTTATTTGGTCGCTTTTAATTTTTTTCCCTTTTTCTGTATTCATAACCAGAGAGTCATTTCCTTCCATCAGACATGGTGTACTGACGTGGGATTTACTTAAAGATTTAACTACTATCAGGGGTAAAGGAAAGGGTTTTTGCTTCCGTAAAGGCGAGTACAGTGGTCTCCGACAGTTTTTAGTTTCTGTATAGTGGGATCAACTGACGATGTTACCAACAGTAAATTCTAAGTGGGAAGCATTCAAGGAATTAATCGTGGAAGCTACTAAAAGGTTCATACCTATTAAGAAATATTGTTCAAGGTTAAGGCCTAAATGGTTGTCAAATGAACTAATGAGACTCGTAACAGAGAAGAAAAATGCATGGGATGCATATAAATTATCAAGCGACTCAGAAGCATATGGCAGATATAAGTTAATCTGTAATTAGGTCACAAAGGAGGTTCGGCAGGCGAAGGCAGATTACGAGAAATCCTTGGCAAAAGATGCTAAGAAAAACAGCAAGGATTTCTTTACTTATATAAACTTTAAAAGGAAGGGGATGAATCTGATCGGTCCACTTGACATCGATGGTTCGACTGTTGATGATCCTGCTCAGATAGCAAACAAACTGAATGAGTATTTTGCATCTACATTCACATGTGAGGAATTATTAAGGTTTGAAAATGGCAGCAGGTTATCAAATTGTAGCAAGATACTTAATGATTTTGTAATAACCGAGAGCAAAGTGGAAGAGAAATTGTTGAAGTTAAACGTAAGAAAAGCACCTGGGGTGGATGGGATCTATCCAGTTATATTAAAGGAGACGGCAAAGCAACTAAGCAAACCCTTAGCCATAATTATGAGAGCATCCTTGGACTCAGGGGAGGTTCCCACGGACTGGAGATGTGCAAATGTATCCCAAATTCACAAAGGGGGATCGAAGGGTGACACGAGTAACTACAGACCAGTTAGTTTAACTTCTGTTCCGGGTAAAATAATGAAGTCGCTGGTTAAGGATGCATTGCAGGATCATCTAGACAAGACTGCAGCAATAATTCAGACACAGCATGGGTTTGTTAAGGGAAAGTCTTGTCTGACAAATTTGATAGAATATTATGATGTGGTTACAAAGGAACTGGATGCGAAAAATAATTTTGATATCATATACTTGGATTTCAGGAAAGCTTTTGACACTGTTGCGCATGGAAGACTACTGTACAACTTGGAGCAGAATGGTATTAAGGGGAAGTTGCTACAATGGATAAAAGGATGGTTAAGTGGGAGAAGACAGAGGGTGGTAATCAATGGGTGCTGCTCTTCTTGGACTAATGTTATTAGTGGAGTCCCACAGGGTTCGGTGTTAGGTCCACTGTTGTTTTGTATATTTATCAATGATATTGATGAAGGTATATCAGGCTTAATGTCGAAGTTTGCAGATGATACAAAGGTTGGCAGGGTTGTTAATGACAGTAATGGCAGTGTGCTACTGCAACAGGATCTAGAAAATTTGGGCAGATGGGCTAAGAAGTGGCAACTGAAGTTTAACCTTGACAAATGCAAAGTACTATATATGGGTAGAAGTAACCCCAGAGAAACGTACCAACTGTGTGGTACTACACTTAAGGTGGTAGAAAATGAAAAAGACCTGGGAGTAATTGTGCAGGCAGATATGAAGTTTTCTGAGCAATGCAGACAGGCTGCCAGGGCAGGTCATGGGGTTTTGTCAATGATATATAGGAATTTTGCTAGCAGGGAAAAGGAGGTGATTATCCCTCTGTATAAGGCAATGGTCAGGCCACGGCTTGAGTACTGCGTACAGATCTGGAGGCCTCATTTTAGGAAGGATGTAGATTTACTTGAGCGTGTACAGAGAAGGGCAACAAGATTGGTGAGGGGAATGAAGGGATCCTCTTACCAAGAGAGGCTTAAGTTCTGCAAATTGCAGTGGCTGGAGACTAGGCACCTGCGCGGTGATCTGATTGAGGTATATAAGGCCTTGAATGGGTTGAGCACGCTGAATTCTGATGGGATCCTTCCACTTGTTCAGATTACGAATCTAAGGGGGCATAAATTCAAATTAAGAAAAGACAGATGTAGAATAGATGTGCGGAAATTTTCCTTTAGCCAGCGGGTGTTTAATTGCTGGAACAAACTTCCATCTGTCGTTGTGGAAGTTGATAGGTTGAATAAATTTAAGGAGGAACTGGACAGGCATTTGGAGGGAATGGTGTGATTTTTTTTTTTTTTTTTTTTGCTGATGCTGCATAAGCTCATACATTTGCTTTCTTGCATCACATGCCACTACTACTACTACTACTACTACTACATCTGAGACATATTGGGAAAAAAAAAAAAAAAAAAAAAGTTTTAAATTTGACATTAATTTTTTGTTAATTATATAATATCGGTGTAAATATACCATAATTAACCCATATATTTGAGCTACGATTGTAGCGTAGAAGGCATCGTTTTAATTGTATCTCATAATGTGGTTGCCTTCACAACAAGATAGCTACTATTGAATTACTTCAAATAAATAACGCTTCTCTAGTAGAGAAGACTACTGTTATTTATTTTCAGCGTACCACCACCCAGACGATCGTTTCGAAGCTTTTTGGCTTCGTCATCAGTGGGCGGGTAGGTAATACAATATGCCATCTCAGTTGCGAAGTTATATCCACATTATGAGAGATGCCAGAAGGGTGTGGTGGTAATGTATTTGGAAAATTAATTTTCCAAATTTTTTGTTAATATGAAATACAACAAAATACATTCTTCGATACATTGAACTTTATCTCCTTAGCCTTTGCTGTTTCTTTTAGTGTTTACAGAACATTGGTCTTTACCACCTCTTAGTCTCTGCCGCCCTGGTGCGGTACACCACTTGCACCACTGGGGTGGCATCGCTCTGATTGCATTCATGGGCTGAGAGATGGCAATTGAAGTTTAACATTGCCAAATGCAAGGTACTGCACTTGGATAGCAGTAACCCCAAAGTAATGTACCAGCTGTGTGGTACTACACTCAGGGTAGTGGATAATGAAAGACCTGGGGTAAATTGTTCAGTCAAACATGAAATTATCTGAGCAAGGCAGACATGGGCAATCATAAAAACCAGGTCAGCTCATGGGGTTTTGTCAATAATATACAGCAACTTTGCTAGCTGGATTAAGGAGATAATTATCCCTTTGTATAAGGCCATCTTTATGCAGTGTCTTGAGTACTGTATTCAGGCCGTACTTTAGGAAGGATGTGGATCTGCTGGATTGGGTGCAGAGAAGAGCAACTAGATTAGTGATGTGTGCTCTTAGAAAGGCTTCAGTTCTGAAAATTGCAGTATCTTATGACCAGGCACCTGCAGGGAGATCTGATTGAGGCTTGACTCTATTGAGTAAGCTGAATGTTAATGGTATTCTTCTACTTGCTGAGACCACTCATGTGAGGAGGCATAAATTCAAGCTGACAAAGAATGGATGCAGGATAGATGTGTGGAAGGTTGTCTTCAGCCAGATGGTCATTGATTGTTGGAACAGGCTTCTGTCTGTTGTTGTGGAGGTGGATGGGTTGAATAAATTCAAGGGAGAACTAGGCAAATTCTAGGCAAAAAAAACAATTTGCCCAAATTCTTGGGCGAATTGTTTTTTTTTTTTTTTTGTGGCAAAATCTATATAAATTAGCTTTCTTGTATAATTTGCCATTACTACTACTATTACTACATGAAATCTTAGGCAGTGCATCCAGTTGACATGGGTGGCTAGTGTAATGTTGAGTCAGTTTTGTGTGACAAGCACTGAGAGAGCAAAAATGAGAGTAGGATTGTGTTATAGGCCTAATGACTGTGATGAGTATACCAAACAGAGAGGTGCCTCTGTAGCCAGGTGGGAAAGAGCAGCAGTGCATAGCACACACTTCTTGATTAGACCGGGGTTCGAGCCCATCACCACCAAATACGGAGGATGCGGAAAGGTCAGGGAATGACCACCGCATATCCCGGAGCAGGCCTTAGTTGCTAATGCTCCTAAAAACCAAATTACAACAACAATTTCGTTGTCTCATAATGGGGGGATGTTAACTAACCAGATATTGAGTAGAACTTGTGGGTTGGACACTCATGTACTGGATGGACTTTTGTAGATTTCTTGGATGACTGATTTTCTACAGCAGCATGTTAGAGAGGCAACAAGATGAAACAGTACTACTACAACCACTGCTCTGACTTACATAAGGGCTGCGTTCCACAGAATTCTACCTGTCAGAATTTCCCTAAATGCTTATGCAGCACTCACAAATTTGATTGAAGCAAAAAAGAAATTTCCAAGAACATGTAAATAGAATTATTTATTCAATTTTTTTATCTCGTGCACAGGAAAAATTACCAAAAGGTAGAGACAGGCATAGTGTCAGCAAGTTTTACCTTTCGATCATCATTGCCAGAATTAACTCTCCAGCTGATAAGCATGCCACTGCCTAAGTTAAGGGCTGTGGAGATTTAGAAGGGATTTTTTCAAACACATCACAAATTTTTTTGCAGCTGCAGAATCGGAACTGGCGACTTCACCTCATACTTTAATGTTTTGGAAATCAGTGTGATGCTTGAACCTATTAAACGACTCGTTGCTTGCTAGGAACTTGGCTTGGGGTTCACCGTACATATCCTTAATATCTTCATAAATATTTCTTGCTTTTGCTTGAATGGCCATTGGATTCATTGCACTTACTTCTGAATCTTATTTTCCATCCATTTTATTAATAACTTTTCTATCTTCGATATAGCACCTGAACGCTGTTTTGTGATCTCTGTTGATTTTAAATGCATTGATCCTTTAACATGTTCTTTTATATGCACACTACCCCTTAAAATAGTATTCACTGTTGAAGCAGTGAGAACTAATTGCATGCAACTTTGTCCTGCTTCGTACTTCTTAATTAATCATCTTCATTTCTAAATCAGTTTTGTTTCGTTTCCTAGCACTGCCATCACTTGAACTATCCATTGGCCCCTTTCCCTTCACCATTGTAATAAGTAAATAGGAACGAAGAGAAGATTCTGAAAATTTATTTTTGTTTTTTATATGATTGAAGATTTCACTAAAGGGGAACTGAACTCATTTAACCATAATACTGTAATGTAAAAACCTACAAAATTCCCATTATCGGTATTATTTCAAATGCAATAAGATCAAGTCAATAAACCAGAAAGTGTAAATTTTTTTTATTGTTTTATGGTAGTGACCTCCAGAAATGTGTTTTAGAAAAATATCACAAAGGCATTCAAAATTGATTCTTATAACGGAACATATGAAAGCGTAGTGCAATTTCCATTATTAAAATTACCTTATAGAGAGATAAATAGCATAGTTATATAGCGAAAATTTCAACTTTTGAGGTCTTGGAACGAATGCCAAAAAAAAAAAAAAACAATGTGCTATTGGGTTCACATTATGATATTTTCATGATACGTCCATTTATTCCTACGGGATGCAAAATACGTTTCCACAATTTTTTAAAGTTTGCACTGGCCAGCAAAAACTACTTAAGTCGGATTTCCATAAGTCAAGTATTACGTAAGCTGGGGCTTGCCTGTAATCTGGTTACAGCAATGATTCTTCTTGCATTAAGAATCTGTAGGTAAAAGACCCATGGGTAGCAACAATCATAGTGTACTAATGTGGAATTTAATTGAAGAAATAACTACTGTCAACTGCATTCAAGGGAGAACTAGGCATTCAAGGGAGAATGCAATAAGGCTCAGGACCTTGCATCCAGCTCAGGACCTTGGGGATGTATATTGTATAGGTGAGTACAGTGTTCTCAGACAGTTTTTAAATTTTGTGTGTTTGGACCAACTGATGACGTTACCAACAGCAAATTCTAAATGAGAAGCATTCAGAGAAGTAATTGTAGAAGCTACTAGGCTTGTCATACCAATGAAGAAATACTGTTTAAGGTTTAGACCTTAATGGATGTCAGATGAACTATTGAGATATTATTATTAGCTATAGGGTGCAAGGAAGCCTGAGGCTTATGCTGCACCAACCAAAAAAAAAAAAAAAAAAAAATCATCCCCAAGAGAGAGAGAGAGTCAAAAGTCGAAGGGAATCACCAAGAAAGAGAAGAATGATGATATCCAGCTCAGGACCTTGGGTATGCCAAGCCCATGCTCACCAGATGCGAGCCCCTGGGGTTAAATATATGGCAGAGAAGAAAAGTGCATGAAATGCATATAAATTATAAGATGATATAGAATCTTATGATATATATAAATTACTCTGTAATCAAGTCACAAAGGAGGTTAGACAAGCTAAGGCAGATAATGAGAAGTCTCTGGTAAAGAATGTAGTGATAAGCAGCAAAGACTTCTATGTTTATATTAACAGTGGAAGGAAGCAGTTGAATCATATTGGGCCACTTGATGACAGTTGGTTAACTGTTAATGACTGTGCTGAGGTTTCTGACATGATTAGGCATTTTGCATCTACATTCTCACACCACATGAGGAATTCTTTAGTGGAGGGAATGCCAGAAGTTTATCAGACTCTAAGGAATATTAAATTACTTTGTGATTGAAATGAAAGTGGAAGAGAAATTGTTGAAGCTGAACATAAAATAGGTGCCTTGGGATGTATATTAAGGGAGGCAGCAAAGGAGGTAAGGAAACCCTTTGCTATAATTATGACAGAATCCTTGGATTGACAGGAGGTCCCATTGTTCTGGTGATGTGCAAATATATCCCTGGTTCATAAAAGGGGGAGGGGGGGTCAAAGGATGACATGCATAATTATAGTCCTGATAGCTTAATGTGTACTTCAGGAAAAATACTCCATGCTGTGGAGTATAATTTCACATCATGGAGTATATTCAGGATGAACTACTGCATATAATCAGGATGAACTACTGCATCAAATTGGACTGAGAAATGGTAGTTATAGTTTACCATTTCCAAATGCAAGGTATTGCATGTGGGTAAAAGTAATCCCAGAATAATTTATTAACTATGTGGTACCACGCTCATAAAGTCGAAAATGAAAGAAGACCTGGAGGTAATTGTGCAGTCAGATATGAAATTCTCTGAGCAGTGCAGACATGCTGTGAGGACAGCTCATGGGTTTTTTTCTATGATATACAGGAATTTTGCTAGCATTGATTTTGCTAGCATTCCTTTGATTATTCCAAGTCCACGGTTAGACTGCATTTTGAGTACTGTGTACAGGAAGGACGTGCTAGAATGGGTGTAGGAAAGGGCAATGAAAAATTGTGAAGGAAACAAAAGGGGTGCTCTTATCTAGAAAGACTTCAGTTCTACAAATTGTATTGTCTCTAGACATGGTACCTGCATGGAGATCTGATTGAGGTGTATAAAGCCTTGAATGGATTGAGTAAGCTAAATGTTAATGGCATTCTTCTTCTTATTCAGACTACACATATGAAGGGGTATAAATTCAAGTAGACAAAGGGTGGTTGCAGGTTAGATGTGTGGAAGTTTTCCATTGGCCAGTGGGTGGTTGATTGTTGGAACAGGCTTCCATTTGTTGTTGTGGAAGTGGATGGTTTGAATAAATTTTAGGAAGATCTAGACCAGGGATTCTCAGCGGGGGCAAAAATTGGGTTTGGAAAATTGGAAAAAATCATGGGTATTACAATGGTTTGTGGCCCTCCAAAGTTCAACTTTACCCAACGACATTTTTATTCCTTCATATATAATTTCTCTCATTGGGTTTGCTTTTCCCCTGAGACAACTGATTTTTAACATATAGGTATATTATATTAGGAGGGAGTGATAAATTTGGTAAAAGGAAATTTCACGCCCACTATTACCAAATTTGGATAAATTTGGTAATAGTGGGCGTGATTTAATTCAACCACCTTTGCTTTTCTTAGGCATTAAACGTCTGAGCTTTCAGAGGTAATGTCTCTGCAGTCCTTGGCATTTGCACCTTTCCGACAGCTGCGACCTTGGCGGCAGCGTGGTGTGGTTTATTTATTTGTTCTTTTGTTTCATTGGTTATTATATGGATGGGATGAGGAAATATTTCAGTGTACTGTTTCTACTAAGTCTGTGTGCGTAGCATAGCAATATCATCACCGTCCTCCCCACACTGGATGGAAAAAGCCTGGGTTCAAATCCTGTCACTGACAAGAGGAACTTTAATGGGCGTTTTTCACTCCATGGCTGAGTTAGTCGGTCTCAGGAGTAGATAGCAAGGTCCCCCCCCCCCGGCAATTGACCATAGAACACATGCAATTTGTAGACATAATACGCAATGCACGGCAGATGAATTTAATTATTCAGGTGGCCCAAAAATAATAGTTTTTTTTTTGTTTTTTTTTTACTGTTTCTACTTTCTAAGCAACAATTAGTATTGATTTATTGTTTCCTTGTGGAAGCTGTTTATTTTTGATCCACAGTGCTTTTGTGAGTGACATGGACCATGAGAGTTAAATAAAAATTGTTTATAATTTATTATTTAATTTTTTGTAGTTATTCAATCCATCACCAATCATGGCAACTGCCGAAAAGAAAAAGTGTCGAGAGTATCTGGATGAATATTTAGCTTATGGTTTTATTGAAAGCCCATTCGACTCAAGACAGTCTGTGTCTTATGTGCAATAGTTCTTTTTCAAATGACGATATGAAACCAACAACACCTTTAGATCACTTAAAATGGAAACATCCTGATAAAGTTGGTAAACATATCGAATATTTTAAAAATTTAAAACAGAATTTTGAGCAACGTAACACTGTTACTTCCTTATTTAAGAAGAACACACAAACAAATGATGATGGAAATTCAGGAAGAACTCATTGAATTAAAATTTAATGAAGAATGCAAATATAAATTCGAAAAAGGTGTAATGGTTGAGTTGTGGGGATAAAAAACAATTAAACTTCTTCATCCAACAATATGGTCTGAAATGGTCAAAGTACTTTGTTTTCCAATGTCTTATATGGTTGAAATTGGTTTTAGTTCAGTAAATAAAATATTAACAAATTTTTAAGTTTGTTTATTTGGAAAGAAAGAGAAGTGATATATATTCAAGAGGAGACATTAGAATTAAACTTACTAACATCATACCAAACATTGAACTTTTAGCTAAGAAGCATCAGGTTCAGGGATTCTGTTGAATAAAAAGAGTAAGTATAAAGTATTTTCTTGTTTAAAATTTCATGGGGAGTGATTAGGAAAAAAAAAAAAATGTCTAAAAAAGCTCTTTGGGGGGAGGGGCGATAATTAAAAAAAGGTTGAGAAACACTGATCTAGGCAAACTCTTGGAAGGTATGGATGGCTGAAGTGTGTTTTTTGTCATGTCTGAATGTTAATTAGATTGACTGAATTACAAGAATATTAATTAGAATGATCGCATGATTTTTGTTTCTCTTTTCCTTGGATTACTGTTTTTAATTCCTAATATTTGCTCAGACCATGTCACTGAAATTATTCTTGTAGGGATGAAATCTTTTATGCCTCACTTCACTCTATGCCTTTCTTCTTTATCTAAAGTATGGTTCCACCAAAAAATGTGTGAAAGACATTCAGGAAAAGAATATATTGTAGTATAATCTAGTTGGCTTGTATCTGAATGTGCAGTTTATTTTCTTCTTACACTCTAAAGCTCACAGCAGTTGTATACAACTTATTTATAAATCCAGACCGAAAATTTGCATTTTGTTCAAATGGTAGTTGAGTCATTTGGTCTCTCTCTCACTCACTACAGCGACTTTGACTTCTGTCATTCACTTTAGTTGCACTGCATCATCTTTGATGGTTTTATTGCAACTTCATCTTTTATTGCAATTTTATGAAAAATAAGGATTACTTATTTAGTATCTTATTTTTTCTTTAACTCTTGTATTCATGATCTTGGTCAATCTCTTCCTACTATTATGAAACAAATTCCCTTCAGTACTTCATATGGTTTTCCAGCAGGGAAAAAAAAAAAAAAAAAAATTAGAAGTTCAGATAAGCTTGAAGCTAAGAAATTTTCCATTTCTCCACTTAACTTTAAAAACTTGTGATCCAGAGTTAACTCTTGTTTTGTGTCATATATTTATATTAAAAAAAAACCCTTTTTATTCTATTCATGTTTCCTGTTTTGCATGAAATTTTCTCATGTCTTGCCTAAAAACGTTCATAAATATCTCCCTTCTGTTATTGTGTGATTGTGAATGGTTTTTGAGTAAGAAATAACAGAAAATAACATGAAAGTCAAAATTAGTTCATAAATATGAACTAATTTTGACTTTCAATATATCCCATGTTATATTAACATTTAAGAATATAAGAAGGAATTTACCTTTATTCTGTTTCATAGCTATTATAGGAGAGTAGGATAAGAAGAATTCCTATGAGACAGAATAAGTGTAAATTCCTTTATATATTCTTAAATATAAATTTATCCCATAAATTAAATATCTGAGGTTGTATTTCAAATAGAAATGTTTTTTTTTTATTGTTTTAATTTAGTCAGTTTTAATAAAATGCAATTATTTTTATTACAGGTGGAACTGGAATGTGTTATAGCTGTTTAGAAATTCTTAAGTAGGACATGTTGGCTAAGAATTTAAAAGTTATTCTAATTCAGGCATTTCTGACTTTATACCTTTTTTCAGTGGTATGATATGTTATATTAATAAAGATTTTCTCATTTTTAAATAAATATTATGAAAGTTAGTGATATAACTTTTTTTTAATTACAGGCAATTATAGCTAATAATTATTTTGTGGACATTCACAAAATAAGGTTTTCCAGTTCTTGTTATTATATGAAATTACAGCTTATATCACAGCTTATAAAAAAGTTATTGTTTATACTCAAGTGTTACCACTGTCAGAAGAGTTGAAAATGAATTATTTTGACAACGAATGCAGTGATCAAGTGCTACAATTAGTGACTGTGGGACACCTCTCAGGTGACCAACTTGACAGGAGTCTAATTTTCTTTTAAAATTCTGGAATAAATTTTGGGTTTTTTGAATTCTGGAAAATGTTTTGGGTCTTCTTCAGCAAAACCAGTATTTCATCCTTTCTCAATGTATTGAAATATTTATTGTATGTAAATTTAAATTTTTAATAAAAAATTAAATATTTAAAAATTGATTTTCATAGCTTTTATTTTCGTGTAAAAACACATAAAAAAAATATATATTAATTGTGATCAAAATTTAAAATAAAAAATATATATATATTCGATACTATTATTCAGTTCCATTTTAAATTTTTTTTCAAAATTTATTTCAGATTTGCATACTTTGCTAACTGACATCTTGAGAGAATGTCGGATTTAGTGTTTCTGCCATTACTAGGTGCAAACAATGGTAAATCTTTCATTACAAAACCAGGGGAAAGGCTAGCTTTTTGCACTACTGTGAACCTCTAGTAACACGAAACTAGTCTGTAACCAAGTCACAAAGGAGGTTAGGCAGGCAAAGGCAGATTATGAGAAACCTTTGGCAAATGATGCAAACAAAAACAGCAAAGAGTTGTTTATTTATGAAAACTCTAGAAGGAAGGGGATGAATCAGATAGGTCCACTTGATATCGATAGTTCAACTATTGATGATCCTGCTCAGGTAGCTAACAAACTAAATGAATATTTTGCATTGACATTCACACATGAGGAGTTATTCAGCGAGGGGAATGCCAGAGGTGTATTCAACTCTGGCAGTAAACTAGAGAATCTTGTAATAACTGAGAGTAAAGTGGAGGAGAAATTGTTGAAGATAAACACAAGAAAGTCACCCGGGGTGGATGGGATCTATCCAGTTATATTAAAGGAGGCAGCAAAGGAAGTAAGCAAACCCTTCGCCATAATTATGAGAGCTTCCTTGGACTCGGGGGGAGGTACCCATAGACTGGAGATGTGCAAATGTGACCCCAATTCACAAAGGAGGATCAAAGGCTGACACAAATAATTATAGACCTGTGAGTTTAACTTCTGTTCCAGGAAAATTAATGGAGGCACTAGTTAAAGAAGGACTGCAGGATCATCTAGACAAGACTTCAGTTACAGCTCGGACACAGCATGGTTTTGCTAAGGGGAAGTCTTGGCTGACCAATTTGATTGGATACTATGATGGAATCATAAAAGAGCTGGATGCAGGGAATAACTTTGATATTATATACTTGGATCTTAGAAAGGCTTTTGATACTGTTGCACATGGAAGACTGCTGCACAAATTGGAGCAGTGTGGCATTGGAGGCAAATTGCTGTTATGGATAAAGGGATGGTTGAGGGGGAGAAGGCAGAGAGTGGTAATCAATGGACACTGCTCATTGTGGACTAATGTTATTAGCAGAGTTCCTCAGGGTTCAGTGTTGGGTCCATTATTGTTTTCTGTATTTATAAATAATATTGATGATGGTATATCAAGCTTAATGTCCAAGTTTGCAGACGATACAAAGGTTGGCAGGGTGGTTAAGGACACTACTGACGCTGTGCTGCTGCAACAGGATCTGGAAAGGTTGAGCAGATGGGCTGAGAGGTGGCAAATGAAGTTTAACATTGACAAATGTAAAGTACTACATATGGGAAACAGCAACCCCAGAGCAACGTATCAACTCTGTGGTACTACACTGACAGTGGTAGAGAATGAAAAGAACCTGGGGGTAATTGTGCAGGCAGATATGAAGTTCTCTGAGCAGTGCAGACAGGCTGCAAGTGTAGTTCCTGGTGTCTTGTGAATGATATACAGGAATTTTTCTAGCAGGGATAAGGAGGTGATTATTCCCTTGTATAAGGCAATGGTCAGGCCACACTTTGAGTACTGTATACAGGTCTGGAGGCCTTATTTCAAGAAGGATGTAGAGCTGATGGAACGAGTACAGAGAAGGGCAACAAGATTAGTGAATGGAACAAAGGGGTGCTCTTATGAAGAAAGGCTTAAGTATTGCAAATTGCAGTGTGAGGAGACTAGGCACCGGTGAGGTGATCTGATAGAGGTATATAAAGCGTTGAATGGTTTGAGCATGCTCAATGCTGATGGGATTCTTCCTCTTGCTCAGAATAATCACCTGAGAGGGCATAAATTCAAATTGAGGAAAGACAGATGTAGGATAGATGTGCGGAAATTTGCCTTTAGCCAGCGGGTAGTTGGTTGGTGGAACAGACTTCCATCCCTTGTTGTGGAAGTTGATAGCCTAAATAAATTTAAGGCTTAGCTGGACAGGTATTTCGAACAAACGGAGGGGTGAAGTAGAAGTTTTTTTGTTTTTTTTTTTTGGCTGATGCTGCATAAGCTTGCTTTCTTGCATCATTTTCCTCTACAAATGCTAATGCTAATTTTCTGGAACAGAAGTTAAAACTCACAGGTCTATAATTACTTGTGTCAGTCTTTGATCCTCCTTTGTGAATTGGGGTCACATTTGCACATCTCCAGTCTATGCTTACCTCCCTTGAGCCCAAGGAAGCTCTCATAATTATGGCTAAGGGTTTGCTTACTTCTTTTGCTGCCACCTTTAATATAACTGGATAGATTCCATCCACCCCAGGTGCCTTTCTTGTGTTTATCTTCAACAATTTCTCTTCCACTTTACTCTCAGTTATTACAAGATTATCTAGCTTACTGCCAGAGTTGAATACACCTCTGGCATTCCCCTCGCTGAATAACTCCTCATGTGTGAATGTCGATGCAAAATATTCATTTAGTTTGTTAGCTACCTGAGCAGAATCATCAACAGTTGACCCATCGATATCAAGTGGACCAATCTGATTCATGCCGTTCCTTCTAGAGTTTCCGTAAGTGAAGAACTCTTTGCTGTTTTTCTTTGCATCCCTTGCCAAAGATTTCTCGTAATCTGCCTTCGCCTGCCTAACCTCCTTTGTAACTTGGTTATAGATCAACTTGTATCTATCATAGGCTTCTGTGTCACGTGTTAATTTGTATGTATCCTATGCATTTTTCTTCTCTGCCATATGTCTCATTAGTTCATCTGACATCCATTTAGGTTTAAACCTTGAACAATATTTCTTAGTTGGTATGTAAAGCCTAGTAGCTTCCAAGATAAGTTCTTTGAATGCTTCCCATTTTGAATTTGCTGTTGGTAACATCATCAGTTGGTCCCACTGTATAGAATTTAAATACTGTCTCAGTCCATCGTAGTCGCCTTTACGAAAGCAATAACCCTTCCCTTTACCCTTAATGGTAGTTACCTCTTTGAGTAAATCCCACTGTGATCACTGCCACCTAGTGGTTCATTTACCTGCAGATTCTTAATGCATGAAGAATCACTACTGTTAATTAAATCAAGAGTATTACTCCCTCTAGTTGCCTCCCGAACATGCTGATGTAGAAAACAATCATCTAATAAATCCACAAAAGCCATTGCTAGTGTGTGAGTGACCAGCTCCCAAATTCCAGTCAATATCTGGGAAATTAAAATCACCCATTATAAGACTCTCTGATTTACTGGCCCACTCTATTTCCCTGTACAATTTCTTATTATACTCATCAGAGTCATTAGGCCTATAGCACACTCCTACTCTCAGTTGTGATCTCCCAATGCTTATGTAACACCAAACTGACTCGACACTGCACTGTCCAACGACGTTGACTGGCTTCACTTCCTTGGATTTTATGAGTTTCTTAACTAATAGCATAACCCCTCCTCCCTTCCTATCCTGTCTATCCCTTCTGTAGACATTGTACTCCCCAAATTCCAGTTCTGCATTCCTTATATCTGTGTGACACCACGTCTGTGATATCCCAACAATATCTGCCTTTGATGTTTTGAGCAATACCTCAAATTCATTAAATTTATTTACTAAACTCCTAGCATTGGTGTACAAGCAAGTATACATGCACCTGTTTCTAATCTTAGCTACCCTAACACAACCCCGATGTTTACTTGTACCGCAATGACTCCCAGCAGTCTCTGAAATATCCTGCATCTTGTTTTTCAGGCTTCTGCTCATTCGAATAGAAGCGGTGCAAGAATCTCTTTCACCTCTGCCAGTGGCTACTGTTAATCTATTAGTCTTTGTCTCCCCCCAATTAGCAGTTTTCCGACCCACCTAACACTGCCTCGACAGCATCAGCAAATATTCTTGCACCCTTTCTCTTTAAGTGTATCCCATCCCTGTAGAAGCAGTCTCTCCTGTTAACAAGTACAGTCCAGGCTGAAAAAAATTCTACCCCTTGAGCCTTGCAAAATCCTTCCAGGGCCGAATTGATCGACAGGGCTCTCATCACATACTCCCTCCTATCGTGTCTGGGCAGAATTGCAGACACTTTCAAATTCAACCCTAATTCACGGCTTTTTTTCAACAGTGACCTGTACTTGTTAAGTAATTCTGCTGGTCTCCTACTCTTGATATCATTAGTGCCAACGTGTACAACTATATCACCTTTGATGCCCTTAAAAGGTAATATCCTCTCTACAACCTCATCAACCTTTGCCCCTGGCAGACATACCCTGGTCCTGTTCCACCTATCCTTTTTACAAAGCATGTTCCCCATTTCCCTGACAATAGAGTCACCAACAACTACTAGTTCCTGTGTGACAAGTGCATTCTGCCTTCGGGGTTGCCGCTGTGTTGCACGATGACCAAGTGCAAGCTCTGGCGTTGATGTGGGCAGCTGAGAGTTTGATGGGCCCCTCAGTTTAGTTCCTTCGAGGGCATCCACCCTGTCCTTCAAGCTCTCACATAGGCCCATAACAACACTGAGTTATTGCCTGATTTCGATACACTCCTTGCATCGCGCACACACAAAGACATCTTCCACAGCAATATCATGTTCCGTATCTGAATGCTCCACAAACATCATGCAAGCAGTGCATTTTAAAAGGCTGTGATTCAGAAGGCAACTGCCCCCCCCAGTTCTCCTCTGAGCCACAGTATTTCCATTAGTTCGAGCCTTTTGCTTTGCTGCTCTGGTCTGAGTCATGATTTCTATTAATTTCAATAAAATTTCAATTTCAGTTCAAAATTGTAACCCTAAACTTGTATCCCAACACAGTTATAACAGTATATATATTTTTCAATGTCAAGTATTAATTATCTACGAGTTCCCTTTATAAAACTTCCATATCAGTTATTTATTAATTAATTTTGTTACATTTGTAATCTAAGTCGTTATATGTATTTAGTTAAAAGTATAATTTAATTGACTACGAAGTTCAACAAGTTTAATTGATTTTACCGATCAACTGACAATATTATAACCTATACTATACTAACGCTATTTAGTTCGGTATATAACGTATCGTATGACAAAGGCGGAAAGTTACGAATGGTAAATCTACGGACACTTAAGTGTTAATTAACTTTCAAATCTCGGTGTCTCAATTCAGAATAAACTAACGATTCTGAATTTTAATGATCCGACCACATGGAACTTTATTACCGACAAAAACAGATCTCTTATGGTACAACATGGTCCCGAACATGTAATCTTAAATACGTATCCTGTCACTAATCGAAAATGTTTCAATAATTCATGGAAATACAAAAATGAAGGTATTGAAAAAAAGAGAGAAGAAATTAGCATTAACATTAGCATTAGTAGAGGCATTTGATGCAAGAAAGCAAGCTTATGCAGCATCAGCCAAAAAAATAAAATAATAAAATAAAATAAATAAATAAAAAATAACCACTTCCACTTCACCCCTCTGTTCGTTCGAAATACCTGTCCAGCTGAGCCTTAAACTTATTTAGGCTATCAACTTCCACGACAAGGGATGGAAGTCTATTCCACCAACCAACCACCACCTGGCTAAAGGCAAATTTCCTCACGTCTATCCTACATCTGTCTTTTCTCAATTTGAATTTATGCCCTCTCAGGTGATTATTCTAAAGCAAGAGGAAGAATCCCATCAGCATTGAACATGCTCAAACCATTCAAGGCTTTATACACCTCTATCAGATCACCTCGCCAGTGCCTAGTCTCCAGACACTGTAATTTGCAAAACTTAAGCCTTTCTTCGTAAGAGCACCCCTTTGTTCCATTCACAAATCTTGTTGCCCTTCTCTGTACTCGTTCTAGCATCTCTACATCCTTCTTGAAATGAGGCCTCCAGACCTGTATACAGTACTCAAGGTGTGGCCTGACCATTGCCTTATACAAGGGAATAATCACCTCCTTATCCCTGCTAGAAAAATTCCTATATATCATCGACAATACAACATGAGCTACTCTTGCAGCCCGTCTGCACTGCTCAGAAAACTTCATATCTGCCTGCACAACCACCCCCAGGTCCCTTTCATTCTCTACCACTGTCAGTGTAGTACCACAGAGTTGATACGTTGCTCTGGGGTTGCTGTTTCCCATATGTAGTACTTTACATTTGTCAATGTTAAACATCATTTGCCACCTCTCAGCCCATCTGCTCAACCTTTCCAGATCCTGTTGCAGTAGCATAGTGTCAGTAGTGTCCTTGACAACCCTGCCAACCTTCGTATCGTCTGCAGACTTGGACATTAAGCTTGATATACCATCATCAATATCATTTATAAATACAGAAAACAATAATGGACCCAATACTGAACCCTGAGGGACTCCACTAATAACATTAGTCCACATTGAGCAGTGTCCATTGATTACCACTCTCTGTCTTCTCCCCCTCAACCACTCCTTTAGCCATAGCAGCAATTTGCCTCCAATGCCACACTGCTCCAATTTGTGCAGCAGTCTTCCATGTGCAACAGTATCAAAAGCCTTTCTAAGATCCAAGTATATAATATCAAAGTTATTCCCTGCATCCAGTTCTTTTGTGACTGCATCATAGTATCCAATCAAATTGGTCAGGCAAGACTTCCCCTTAACAAAACCATGCTGTGTCTGAGCTATGACTGAAGTCTTGTCTAGATGATCCTGCAGTGCTTCTTTAATCAGTGCCTCCATTAATTTTCCAGGAACAGAAGTTAAACTAACAGGTCTATAATTATTTGGGTACTTCCAAATAATTACTCAGGGGAAGTACTTCCATGGGTACTTCCCCTGAGTCCAAGGAAGCTCTCATAATTATGGCTAAGGGTTTGCTTACTTCCTTTGCTGCCTCATTTAATATAACTGGATAGATCCCATCCACCCCAGGTGCCTTTCTTGTATTTATCTTCAACAATTTCTCCTCCACCTTCCTCTCAGTTATTACAAGATTCTTTAGCTTACTGCCAGAGTTGACTACACCTCTGGCATTCCCCTCTCTGAATAACTCCTCATGTCGCTGAATGTCGATGCAAAATATTCATTCAGTTTGTTAGCTACCTGAGCAGGATCATCAACAGTTGACCCATCGATATCAAGTGGACCAATCTGATTCATGCCCTTCCTTCTAGAGTTTACGTAAGTAAAGAACTCTTTGCTGTTTTTCTTTGCATCCCTTGCCAAAGATTTCTTGTAATCTGCCTTCGCCTGCCTAACCTCCTTTGTAACTTGGTTACAGATCAACTTGTATCTATCATAGGCTTCTGTGTCACGTGTTAATTTGTATGTATCCCATGCATTTTTCTTCTCTGCCATATGTCTCATTAGTTCATCTGACATCCACTTAGGCCTAAACCTTGAACAATATTTCTTAGTTGGTATGTAAAGCCTAGTAGCTTCCAAGATAAGTTCTTTGAATGCTTCCCATTTTGAATTTGCTGTTGGTAACATCATCAGTTGGTCCCACTGTATAGAATTTAAATACTGTCTCAGTCCATCGTAGTCGCCTTTACGAAAGCAATAACCCTTCCCTTTACCCCTAATGGTAGATACCTCTTTGAGTAAATCCCACTTCAGCACACTGCGATCACTGCCACCTAGTGGTTCCTTTACCTGCAGATTCTTAATGCATGAAGAATCACTACTGATAATCAAATTAGGAGTATTACTCCCTCTAGTTGCCTCCCGAACATGCTGATGTAGAAAACAATTATCCAAAAAATCCATAAAAGCCTTGCTAGTGTGTGAGTGACCAGCCCTCAAATTCCAGTCACTATCTGGGAAATTAAAATCCCCCATTATAAGACTCTGATTTACTGGCCCACTCTATTTCCCTGTACAATTTCTTTTTATACTCATCAGAGTCATTAGGCCTATAGCACACTCCTACTCTCAATTTTGATCTCCCAATGCTTATGTCACACCAAACTGACTCGACACTGCACTGTCCAGCAATGTCGACTGGCTTCACTTCCTTGGATTTTATGTATTTCTTAACTAATAGCATAACCCCTCCTCCCTTCCTACCCTGTCTATCCTTTCTGTAGACATTGTACTTCCCAAATTCCAGTTCTGTATTCCTTATATCTGTGTGATACCACGTCTCTGAAATCCCCACAATATCTGCCTTTGATGTTGTGAGCAATACCTCAAATTCATTAAATTTATTTACTAAACTCCTAGCATTGGTGTACACACAAGTATATATGCACCTGTTTCTATTCTTAGCTACCCTAACACAACCCATGTGTTTACTTGTACCGTAATGACCCCCAGCAGTCTCTGAAATATCCTGCATCTTATTTTCCAGGCTGCGGCTCATTCCAATAGAAGCATTGCAAGAATCACTTTCACCTCTGCCAGTGGCTACTGATAATCTATTAGTCCTTGTATCCCCCCAATCTAGCAGTTTTCCGACCCACCTAACACTGCCTCGATAGCATCAGCAAACATTCTTGCACCCTTTCTATTTAAGTGTATCCCATCTCTGTAGAAGCAGTCTCTCCTGTTAACAAGTACAGTCCAGGCTGAAAAAAATTGTACCGCTTGAGCCTTGCACAATCCTTCCAGGGCCGAATTGATCGACAGGGCTCTCATCATATACTCCCTCCTATCGTGTCTGGGCAGAATTGCAGACACTTTCAAATTCAACCCTAATTCACGGCTTTTTTTCAACAGTGACCTGTACTTGTTAAGTAATTCCGCCGGTCTCCTACTCTTAATATCCTTAGTGCCAACGTGTACAACTATATCACCTTTTGTGCCCTTAAAAGATGATATCCGCTCTACAACGTTATCAACCTTCCCCTGGCAGACATACCCTGGTCCTGTTCCACCTATCCCTTTTACAAAGCATGTTTCCCGTTTCCCTGACAATAGAGTCACCAACAACTACTAGTTCCTTTGGGACCAGCGCATTCTTCCTTGGGGGCTGCCGCTGTGTTGCGTGATGACCAAGTGCAAGCTTTGGCATTGGTGTGGGCAGCTGAGAGCTTGATGGGCCCCTTCTCTTTTAATCCTTCGAGAACATCTACCCTGTCCTTCAATCTCTCATATAGGCCCATTACAATGCTGAGGTTTCGCCTGATTTCCTTACACTCCTTGCATCGCGCACACACAAAGACTTCCCCCATGGCAGTATCATGTCCCGTACCTGACTGCTCCACAAACATCAAGCAATTAGTGCATTTTAATAGGCTGTGATTCAGTGGGAAACTGCCCCCCTCAGTTCCCCCATGAGCCATAGCACTCCCATTAGCTTGAGCCTTTTGCTTTGCTGCTCTGGTCAGAGTCATGATTTCGATTTAATTTCAATAAAATTTCAATTTCAGTACAAAATTAAAACCCTAAGCTTATATCTCAACACAGTTATAACTCTATATTTATGTTTTAGTATCGAGTGTTATCTACGAAATCCCTTTATATAACTTCCGTATCAAGTTAAGTATTAATTATTTATTTTTTACTAATTATTTATGTTATGTAACCCAAGTCGTTATATGTATAGTTAAAAGTACAATTTAATTGACAATGAAGTTCAACAAGATTAATTATCTGATTAATTGACAATATTATGTACTATACTATACTATATTAAGCTTATGCTATATATTTCGAGATATTTTGTATCGCGTAACAATGGCAGCTATTTACGAACGGTAAACACGTGGATTTGATACCCTTTCCGATACTAAGTAATACCTACAAAATCTCAGTCTAAGTTACTTTAATCTAAGTATCGTAAATAAGAATATAAAACTACTCAAGAAAATAAGTTAATATGCCAATTTAAGCTAATAAAACAGAAAATAAATCAGAAAAAACTTCTCTGTTCCAGGAGCGGCAAAAATGTACGTCTCGCACAGGCTACTCTCAAATAAATGGTTATTTTATTGCAAAAACAAAGATGCAGTATATTGTTTTCCGTGCCTCTTATTTGTATCTGGCACAAATAATGTTCCATTTTGCAGCTCAGATGGATTTAAGGATTGGAAACATCTAAACCCAAACATTCTTTTTCATGCGAATTCATTACAACACATAAACAATTTCACAAAATGGAAATTATTAGAAAAGGTTCTTCAAAAAGGTGGACTAATTGATGACGCTGCACACGCAGCACTAAGAAGCAAAATTTCAAAATGGCATCATACATTGAAAATAATATTGAAATGTATATTGTTCTGTGCTGAAAATAATTTGGCATTTTGTGGACATGCTGGTAATATCAATATCGAAGAAAAAAAATGTGGCGTATTTTTAAACTTGATAAAATTTGTTAGCGAATTTGACCATTGTATGAAAAATGCTCTGGAATTGCATATTAAACACCACACTAATTATTTATCTCCAGAAATTCAGAATGAATTTATTAATTTGTTAGCAACAACAGTACAAAGTGAAATAATTTAAAATAACTAAATGCAACAAGGCATAATATGTTAAGAGGAAGAGTTTTATATTTATATAATATTGGTGTGGATACACCATAGATAACTCTTAAGGAAAAACTACGATAGTAGTGTGGGAGGCATCATTTCATCTCATATTATGCTCGATGGTAAGCCAATAGCTTTGAAACGGTGCTGTTTCACTTCCACGAAACAACAGATGACCACTTGTCAAGATAAAGGGAAACTACTCTGTTCTAACAGGGTGCTTACAATAGAAGATTGACCAGAGCCTTGGTCTGCCCACTGGCTATGGATACACAGAAAGTAGTTGACCAGCTCGACTTCTCTGTATGTGGGACAGGTAGTCAGATAGGTTTTATGGGTCCCACTAAGTTGCAGATGGTAATCTCTTTATCTTTTAATTCGGGCATAACAACAGCACTATGCTTGCTTGAAGGCCGTGGATGCGAACGATGTGTACCCAGTTAAATCTTGTAATGCAGTTGTTATATGAAAATTTTCGTTTCCATAAAACGAAGAAATAAAAAAATTCGGTAAAGAATAAAATTCTATTTAGCAAATTCTAAAAAAATTCGGTAAAAAGAAAACATTTATCTTTAAACAGAAAAATTCACTATAAAGAAGTTTGTTAAACAGAGGTCCGACTGTTCTTATTATTTATTATGATTTTACCATTTATTGAAAAAAGGTGCATAGCCACGAATTTGCCAAGGGTGCTGAAAACCTAACTATGCCTCTGCTCTTGGGTTACTGCTACCCACATGCAGTACTTTACATTTGTCAAAGTTAAACTTTAGTTAAACTTCTCAGGCCATCTGCCTAAATTTTCTAGATCCTGTTGCAGTAGCATACTGTCCTTACTTTCATTAACAAACCTGCCAACCTTTGTATCATCTGCAAACTTGGACATTAAGCCTAATATACCTTCATCGATATCATTGATAAATACACAAAACAACATTGGGGCCAGCACGGAACCTGGGGGACTCCACTAATAACATTAGTCCACATAGAGCAGTGTCCATCTAATACCATTCTCTGCCAATAATGCTCTAATTTGTAAAGCAGTCTTCCACGTGCAACAGTATTAAAAGCTTTCGTGAAATCCAAGTATATGGCATCAAAATTATTTTTGCATCCAGATAGATCGTTTACGTCCACATTATAATACCCAATCAAATTGGTCAGACAAAACTTCCTCTTAACAAACCCATGCTGTGTCTGAACTATAATTGGTCTTCCCCAGATGATTCTGCAATGCTTCTTTAACCAGTGACTTTATTATTTTCCCTTGAATAGAAGTTAAACTAACAGGTCTATAATTATTTGTGTCACCCTTTGAATCCCCTTTGTGAATTGGGGATACATTTGCACATCTCCAGTCCATGGCAACCGCCCCTGAATCTAAGAATGCTCTCATAATTATGGCTAAGTGTTTGCTAACTTCCCTTGCTGCCTCTTTCAATATAACTGGATAGATTCCATCCATTCCAGGTGCCTTTTTAATGTTTAATTTCAACAATTTTCCCTCCACTTTGCTCTCCGCTATTACAAAATCATTTAGTAATTCACGAAGAGTTTAGTAAACTTCTGTCCTTCCCTTCCTTACAGAATTCCTCATGTGTGAATGTAGATGCAAAATATTCATTCAGTTTGTGAGCTATCTGAGCTGGATCATCAACAGTTGAACCACCAACATCAAGTGGACCAATCTGATTCATCCTCTTCCTTCTAGAGTTTACGTACGTAAAGAAGTCTTTGTTGTTTTTTTTGCATCCTTTGCATAGGATTTCTTGTAATCAGCCTTCGCTTGCCTAACCTCCTTTGTGATTTGATTACAGATTATATTTACCATAGGCTTCTGTGTCACCTGATACTTTATATCAGTGTTTTTCAACCTTTTTTTAATAACAGCACCCTTAAGTAATTTATTTTGTGGCATCCCTACTCAATTTTCTTCTTGTTAGATCTGATTCCCTCTCTGTATGTGTATATATACAGCCACTCCCTGGCTTATGTAATACTCGACTTGTGGAAATTCAACTTTACGTAGGTTTTTGCGTCCGGTGCAAACTTAAAAAAATCATGGAAACGTATTTTGCATCCTGTAGGAATAAATGGAGGTATCGTAAAAACATTCCAATGTGAACCCAATAACAGATTGTTTTTTTTGGTAATTCGTTCCAAGACCTTGGAAGTTGAAATTTTCTCTATTAACTAAGCTATTTATCTCTCTATAAGTTCATTTAATAATGGAAATTGCACTACAATTTCATATGTTCCGTTATAAGAATCAATTTTGAACGCCTTTGCGATATTTTTCTAAAACACATTTCTGGAGGTCACTACCATAAAAGAATAAAAACAATTTGCACTTTCCAGTTTATTGGGCTTTTTTGTTAGTGCAATCTATTATAAACGGGTAGTAAACTTGATCTTATTGCATATGTATTCTGTGGGTTTTTACGTTATAGTATGTGGTGAAATGAGTTCCCCTTCGCTGAAATCTTCAATCATATAAAACACAAATAAATTTTCAGAATATTCTCTTCATTCCTATTTACTTATTACAGTGGTGAAGGGAAAGTGACCAACGGAAAGTATAAGTGGTGGCAGTGCTAGCAAACGAAACAGAATTGATTTAGAAATGAAGATCATTAAGAATTACGACGCAGGACAAAGTTTGTCATCTTATTGCATGGGAATTATGTCTCGCTGCTTCATTATTGAATACATTTGAAAGGATATGTGCGTATAAAAGAACATATTAAAGGATCAACGCATTTAAGATCAACAGTGATCACAAAACAGCATTCAGGTGCTATATCGAAGATGGAAAAGCTGTTAATAAAATTAATGGAAAATCAGATTCAGAAACAAGTACCCCTGAGTCCAATGGCCATTCAAGCAAAAGCAAGAAGTATTTATGAAGATATTAAGGATAAGTATGGCGAACCCCAAGCCAAGTTTCTGGCAATCAACGGGTGGTTTAATAGGTTCAAGCATCACGCTGGTTTCCAAAACATTAAAGTATGCGGTGAAGTCTTCAATTCCGATTCTGCAGCTGCAGAGAAATTTTGTGATGTGTTAGAAAAAACCCCCTATAAATCTCCACAGCCCTCAACTTCTGCAGCGGCGTGGTTATCACCTGGGGAGTTAATTCTGACAATGATGCTCAAAAGTTAAAACTTGCTGACATTATGCCTGCCTCTCCTCTCTTTTTGTAATGTTATAATTTTTGTAATTTTGTATACTTTTGTAATTTTTCCTGCACATGAGATAAAAAAGCTGAGTAAATAATTTTATTTAAATATTTATCAAGCATTTCGTTTTTGTTCCAATCAAATTTAGCATGCATAGTTGCGAGTGCTGCATAAATAAACATTTAGGGAAATTTCAACTTACGTTAAATTTGACCTACATAGAGGTCTGCGGAACGCAACCCTTACGTAAAGCGGGGAGCGGCTATATATCTAATATTAAAAAAATATGTTATATGATAGTTATTACAGTAATACAACTATAAACAAAATTACAATTCATTATACAGCTTATATATAATAATTTTATTCTTTATATAAAGGTACTAAATAAACATCAATGCGGCACTCCGGTTGAAAACCACTGCTTTAGATGCATCCCACACATTTCTCTTCTTTGCCACGAGCCTTATTAGTTCATCTCACATCCATTTAGGTCTAAATCTTGAACAGTATTTCTAAGTTGGTATGAAAAGCCTAGTAGCTTCCAAGATTAATTCCTTGAAGGCTTCCCATTTAAAATTCGCTGTTTTAAACATCATCAGTTGATCCCACTGTACAGAATTTAAAAACTGTCTGAGACCACTGTAGTCACCTTTATGAAAACAAAAACCCATTACCCTTGATGGTAGTTACATCTTTAAGTAAATTCCACATCAGTACGCTGTGATCACTGTCATCTAGTGGTTACAGCGTACTGATGTGGAAATAGAGGGGCCAATCCACAAGTTCAGTCAATATCTGGAAAGTTAAAATTCCCCATTACAAGACATTTTGATTTACTGGCCCCTCTATTTCTCTGCCCAACTGTTTATTGTACTCATCAGAGTCATTATGCCTATAACACACTCCTACTGTCAATTTCCCTTTCCCAGTGCTTATATCACACCAAACTGACTCAACTTGTACTGTCCACCCATATCAACTGGATGCACTTCCTTAGATTTTATGTGTTTCTTAACGAACAGCACAACGCCTCCTCCCTTCCTACCCAGTCTATCCTTTCTGTACACATTGAAACCCCCAAATTCCAATTCTGCACTGCCTATATCTGTGTGACACCATGTCTCTGATATCCCAACAATATCTGCGTTTAATGTCTTGATCAGCAGTTAAAATTCATCAAATTTATTTACTATACTTCTAGCATTGGTGTACATGCAAGTATACATGCACCTGTTCTTACTTTTACTTACTCTAACACAGCACATATATTTACTTCTTCCATAATGACTCCCAGCAGCTCTTGAAATCCCCAGCAACCTGCTCTCTAGGCTTCTGCTCATTACAATAGAAGGAGTGCAAGAATCATTTTTGTCTCTGCCTGTAGCTGCTGTTTATCTTTGATTCTGTGAATTTCCCCAAGCTAGCAGTTTTCCAACCCATCTAACACTGCCTTGATAGCATCAGCAAATATTCTTGCACTTTCTATTTAAGTGTATCCCATCCCTGTAGAAATAGTCTCTCCTGTTAGAAAGCACAGACCACACTGAAAAATTCTACCCCACGAGCCTTGCACAATCTCTG
The DNA here is from genome assembly GCF_048544385.1 of Mastigoproctus giganteus. Taxonomy (NCBI): domain Eukaryota; kingdom Metazoa; phylum Arthropoda; class Arachnida; order Uropygi; family Thelyphonidae; genus Mastigoproctus; species Mastigoproctus giganteus. Next base: position 140,303,551 of record NC_143583.1, read on the forward strand.
CAGGGCCGAATTGATTGAGAATACCCTCATCATATACTTCCTCCTATCATGTCTGGGCAGAATTGCAAACACTTTCAAATTTAACCCTAACTTGCGACTTTTTTTTCAACATTTACCTGTACTAAAGCTGCAGATTTCTTACTCTTAAGGTAATTCATGCTAACATGTTCAAGAATATCACCTTTAGTGCCCTTAAAAGGTGATATCTTCTCTATAATGTCATCAACTTGGCAGATGAAATTGTACAGAAGGCAGACAAACCCTAGTCCTGTTCCATCTAACCTTTTTGCATAATATATTCCCAGTCTCCCTGACAATAGAGTCACTGACAATAACTATCTCCTGTGGGACCAGTGCATTCTGCCTTAGAGATTGCTACTGTATTGCCTGATGCACAGTAGTGAGCTCTGGCATTGAGTTGGGCAGTTGAGAGCCTGATGGGCCCCCCCCTCATATTAATTTCTTCGAAGGGCATTCACCCTACAAATGCCAAATGAAATTGCCGAATCAAACTGAATTTATCTGCTGTCAAAACTTATTCTTCCATTGCATCTGCTAGGGCTCATTGTACAAATTTATGTTGAGTTGATTCTCCTTTCACCCATGTTACAGCTGTGTTTCGTGGTATATTTTTGCAGCCCACATCGGCAATTACAAGGTGATGTATGAATTTTTACCAATGGCATAAGAGGCTATCGATTGTTTAATATTTGTTTCTGTATGTAAGATTGTTGTTAAAAAAATTCTAAACGGTATTTACTTCTTTATTTTTAATTGGTGCTGTTTTATGTGTGAAAGTTGGGTACTTCTTTCTTGTTATCAGAGCTGTTTTTCTCTCCATGAATGTTACTGCTTTGCTTCACACATTTTGTTGGCAACCCATATTGTCAATGGCCAAGTAATGTGTCTAATTTTTACCAATGGCATAAGAGCTAGCTTTTAACATTTGTTTCTGTATGTGGTGTTGTAAAAAAAATTTCCAAGTAGTATGTAAGAGAAGAGAAGGACTTTTTATTTTCAGTTGGACCTGTGTTGCTTATGAGAGTCAGACACACCTCTTTCTTGCTATTGGAACTGGCTTTTGCTCTGCATATATTATGGCCATTTTTGCCACTCACTGTACTTGATGTAACATTAAAGTGTTGTGCCAAAATTTAACAATGACATAAGAGGATAACTCATCTCTTTTGTTCATCCATTCTGGATATCCTCCTGGCCCATTATAAAAAAAGACTCAGTATCCTCTTATGCTGTAGGTATAAATTTTACACATCAGTTTGCCATTACTGCTGAGCACAGTAGACCAAAAAATTTGCTGTCAAACATGGCTGAAACACATACAGAGGGAAAGCCAGTTTCAAATAGCAAGACCAAGGCATGCCCAACTTTCACACATAAAATGTAAAAATAAGAAGTCGAATACTTTATGGAAAATTTTTTAACATTGACTCCACATACAGAAATAAATGTTAGAAGCTGGGTGTTCTCTTATGCCATTGGTAAAGTGAAGAGAAAAAACAAGGGGAGTGAGAGACAAAACAAGGTATATTGCAAAAGCCTATCATGGCCACAAGGCCAGGGATTTACAGGTTCAATCAAGAAACTAATAGGGGGTTAGTGTATGAATAAAATTTTTCAAATATTTTATTTTATAATATTGATAAAATAAATAATATTGATAATTGATAAAATTAGATTGTCTAATTGGAAATATACATAAATTAGAGAAAAAGTACATATGCTGTGATAATACAATAATAATATTTGCCATTTCACTTAGTATTACCATCAAGCTAATATACAGTAATCAGCACATTAATTAGATTGGTGTGAACAAGAAAATCTATCTATATTTATATATTTAGGAAATTTACATAGATACTAAATACGAGGTCATTTATTATTTACATTACTCTGTAAACAGAGGGCTTTCGTTTAACAAGCAGCAACTGTTGTGAGCCTGTCTGCAGACAAAATGGCAACAGTGGGCAGTCATCCAGGTAGTAGTAGAGATAGGTTCTAACACACTGTTGGTGATCCATAAGGGGATCTCTCTGCCTCTATCTCTTTTATGTTGAATTTCAGCGCCACTGTAGATAGGTACCCTCCAGGTCATTCATGCAGTGTTCCTCTAGGAGTCAGCTGCAAATTTGTTATGATTTTTGTCAAGATCTTGCACCAATGCTAAAGCATTCCAAATGCTTTAGCACTGGTGCAAGACCTAAATAAAAATCTATTTAGAAATTTTAGGAGTTAACCCTAGGTGGGAGTATCAAGGAGCTAACATTGAGATATTCCAACAGCAGGGAGAAGTCTCCTGAAATAGATTTCTTGCACTGGTGGAGCAGACTAACTTCAGTAAGTTCACTTGAACAGCCAAAACTCCACGTCAAGGAGAGGGCTTTGTAGATGGGGATGTAGGCACCCAGCTTTCTACTGCTTAGAGAAGAAGTGAGTAGATTATGGTCTGATGTATCTTCTGACAATTATAGGGGCTTTTGATATATAAGTGATGCTGCTTGGCCATCCACTGAAGTGCCGTGATGTAAGGTTTTTAAGATGTTGATGAAACTGAAGCTCTGAATCAAATGTTATGCCAAGATCTGTAAGGGTCTGAGGAGATCTTGGCTGTTCAGAATCAGTGGTGCGATAAATAATAATCCACAAAAATACTCCTCCTTGAGGGATCCCAGTATCAATCATCCTAGTAAACACTTCTGTTCACATTAAGCTGGATAATTCTTTTGTGAAGGAGAGAAGAGAAGGACTCAAGAAGACTCACGAGTGCAGACACTTGCACAGCATTAAATGCTACCTCGATATGTAAATAGGTGATTGCGAGCTCCTTTCTATATTCCAAGGCACACCAGAAACTACTTGTTGTTTCAAGCAGGTTGGTTGGTGGGGAGTGGTTGTTAGTTCATAATGGATTTGTGATGGTTTATATGGTACAGCAGAGAGAGAGAATTTCTATAGGAAGATCAGGGTCATTCACTAGCTATTCCATGACACATTATTGCTACAATTTCACCCCTTCTTGTCAACAGACTGTTAGTCTGAGAAACATAGTGCTAATTTAAGTGGTCAGTACTACAAATTATATGGGTGAAAGATGTAAGGAGTGAGAGAGGCGAGGGAAACTGATGAATGATCTTCAGCTGCCTATAGAATTTCTCTCCACTATAGCAGGTGGTTAGTATGATATGTTGGATTTTCTTGAAAAGTTTAAGTAGGCTTGATGCATTACAGATTGGTTAAAAATGTTTAGTCACTGTTAGATTCAGCAGTTTTGCATGAAAACCCATTAATTTTATATAGCTGTTCCATTCATGTATGGAAGACTCATTTTGTCAAGATGGCATTATAAATCACCAAGAAAGGTTGTTGTGTATAAGAGCTTGAACAATTAAGCATAAATTGTGGAATGTTATCTGGGCATACTGTTACAGAGGTTGATTGCTATTACGAGCTCTTGTCTTGAGATGAAAATTGAGTGGAGAGTGGGCACCTCCGTAGCCCGGTGGGAAGGAGCAGCAGTGCGTAGCACACGCTTCTTGATTAGACCGGGGTTCGAGCCCGTCACCACCAAATATGGAGGATGCGGAAAGGTCAGCGAATGACCACCGCATATCCCGGAGCAATATGGCCTTAGTTGCTAATGCTCCTAAAAAACCAAATAACAAACAACAAACAAACGAATGGAGAGTATCATATTGCAGCTGGTTATGGGGTAGGAATAGCAGTAGGTCATGGTGTTCATTGAGAACTTCAAATCTAGAAACATGATCTAGCTACTTTTTCATGTCCAAATAGCCTGGAAATTTAGAAATATTCTGGCTATAAGGGATGTTTACTACATATGGGTTGACAAAATCATTGATTGCATTGGATCTTTGACAGTTAAACTGAGCATGAGCTCTAGAGTAGGTTATACAGTCATTAACATTTTTGTTCTGTTTCCAGATTTTGTGCAGCCTTTCAGTAGAAATGCATTGTATGAGATTTCTTTTCCACCAGACTTTGAAATGAGCAGTGATTATTATCTTTTGGTGATGCACTTTCTGTACTGGTGTAGATCCACTTCAAGATTAGAGTAATTGAGAGAGTGGGTTTGCAGGATTCTTGGAAATACTATGGAATGCTTTAGGTGATCTCCAGAGATTTTTGAATATTCAGACATTTAGGGTTAGTTATTTTACCTGATTTAGTGGAATCATCACACCATTGTTGTACTGTGCTGTGCTGCAGTTTGGTTAATTGTGACCTATGTATTGTACTGCATGATTGTTTTCACTTTCTGGCAGTCTGTCACATCACTGAGTTGTCTCTGGCCACAGGACTGCCATTGGCTGTTTGATTTTTAGTTGTTGGACCATTATGTACTACCCTCTAGGTATTATTTTATATTGGTGCCTCTGTAGCCATGTGGGCAGGAGCAGCAGTGCATAGCACACGCTTCTTGATTAGACCGGGGTTCAAACCTGTGACCATTAAATGCGGAGGATGCGGAAAGATCAGGGAATGACCACCATGTATCCCCCTGAGCAATATGGCCTTAGTTGCTAATGCTCCTAAAGAAAAAACCAAATAACCTCTAGATGTTGTAGTGCAGGACAGAGCAACTATATCCACGATACTTGCACTGACATGTTTGATGACAGTTATCAAATTGCATTCAAAGGCATTTGTGTCATTATGAGTGCCCATTATCTCACTGAATTGCACACACAATCTCACAATCTGTTCTTGAATATTTGACTATTTGCATTGTGTAGCTTGATCATCATCATCATCATCATCAGCCATTTTCAATCCACTGCAGGATGAAGGTCTCTCCAGCAACTTTCCAGTTCCTTCTGTTTTGAGCACTGGACATCCATTTACTACCCACAAACTCATGAATTTCATCTATCCATCTCCGCCTTTGTCTTCCAGGTTTTCTTCTAGCTCCTCTTGGATACCATTCTGTTATTTTCTTAGTCCATCTGTCATCATGTCTTCGAGCTATGTGTCCTGCCCAAGACCATTTTAGTTCTTTAGTTTTGATAAGAATGTCCTTTACTTGAGTTTGTTGCCTAATCCATGTGTTTCTCTTCTTATCTAACAGTCTTATTCCCAATATGATTCGTTCCATTCTTCGCTGTGTAGTTCTCAGCTTCTCTTCCATTCTTTTGGTGAGTGCCCAAGTTTCACTTCCATAAGTCATGATGGGGAGTATACATTGGTCCATTATTTTACGTTTCAGACAAACTGGGATATTGCTCTTCAGTATGTGACTATATTTCCTGAATGCTATCCATCCAAAATTTATTCTTCTCTTGACTTCCAGCCATTTATCATTATTACAGCTAATAACTTGTCCCAGATAAGTATATGACTCCACCTTTTCAATTACTGCTCCTTCAATCATTATTTCCCTTTCTGTGGCATACTTGTTCATCATTACTTTTGTTTGAGCCATATTCATCTTTAGTCCAAAATCCTTACTAGCTGTGCATAACTGATTAAGATTTTCCTCTAATTCTTTGGGATCATGGCTTATGACCACAATGTCATCTGCAAATCGTAAATGGTTTAGGTACTCTCCATTCACATTGACTCCTTTCTGCGACCAGTCTAATCTTCTGAAAGCTTCCTGAAGGGCAGCAGTAAACAGCTTCGGAGATATTGTGTCTCCTTGTCGAACTCCTTTCTCAATTTTAAATTTCCTACTGTCTTTGTCTAGTCTAATAAAGGAGGTAGCACTCTCGTATATTTTCTTCAAAATCATAATATATGGGGTATCAATGCCTTGTCTTTCCAGTGCCCGAAACATTGCCTTATGCTGTATGGAGTCAAATGCCTTTTCATAATCCACAAATGCCAGGCATAATGGTGTTTTATATTCATTTGCTTTCTCCATTAGCTGTGATATTACATGAAGGTGATCCATAGTTGAGAATCCTGTCCTAAAGCCAGCTTGCTCTTTCGGTTGATTCTCATCCAGTATTCTTTCTAATCTGTTAGTAATGACCCTTGTGAACAACTTGTAGATGTGGGATAACAAGCTAATTGGTCTATAATTTCCAATTTCTGATTTATCTCATTTCTTATGCAGCAAAACTATGATTGCATTATTCCACTGCTTAGGCGTCACACCTTTTCTAATGCACTTTGTGAAGAGCCTTGCCAGTTTTTGTGTTATGTCTCTTCCTCCCAATTTTAACAACTCTACTGTAACTTCATCTTCCCCCGGTGCTTTCTGATTCTTCATTTTCTTCAATGCATGCTCTACCTCATCAGGAAGAATATTGGGTATGTCGTATGTGTTGCTACTTTGCAATCCATCTTCCCCACTGCTGGCATCATTCCCCTGCTCCTTGTATAATTCTCTATAGTAGTCTTCTGCTATTTGAATTATGCCTTCTCTGCTGCTTAGTAATTCCAATAAGTACACCATCGCTATTCTTCAGTTTCAGTATCATTTGTCTTTCTGTATTACTGCTCATGGCTGCTGATTTAAATCCTTTGTTTTCCCTTAATGCTTGTTCTACTTTTCTTGTGTTAAATCTTCTTATGTCCTCTCTGAGTCTCTTTCTAATGGCTTTGCATAACTCAGTATACTCAATTTTCTCCCTGTCAGTGTTTTTCTTGCTTTTCATTTGTCGTCTTCGGTTCATCATGACAAGTGTTTCTTGACTAATTTTTTCTTCTTTGGATTTCTTTTTCCCTATAGGTTTCTTGGGCTTTATAACTTTCAAAAAGTTGTAATATTCCTCGTCGATATCTTGGTCCTCAGCAGTCTGCAGAAGCTCAAACTTGTTCTTAAGTTCCAGTACATACTGCTTTTTCTCCTCTGTTATTTCAAAGACCTTTGTATTATTTACTCGGGTCAGTTTTTCCTTTCCTTTCCTACATCTATATCAAGTGTACATCTTACCATTCTGTGATCACTTCCAACATTTACCTTATTCAGGACGGTAACATCATTCACAATATATCTTCTGTTAGTGAGGATGAAGTCGATTTCATTAGTAGTTAATCCATTTGGACTCTTCCATGTCCACTTTCTGTTCACCCTTTTCTTGAAAAAAGTGTTCATTACTGACGGTCCTTGAGATTCTGCAAATTCCACAAGTCTTTCACCTCTTTCATTTCTTTCACCAATTCCAAAATTTCCTATAGTTCCCCTTTCTGTGCTGTTTTGTCTTTTTCCAACCTTAGCATTGAAGTCTCCCATAATAATAGTGTAGTGGGTTTTCTGCTCATCTAGAAGACTCTCAATTTCAGTGTACATTTCTTCAACCTCTTCATCATCATGGCTCGATGTTGGTGCATAAATCATTATAATCTTTAGCTTTTATCTCTTAGAAATCTTGAGTATTAGTCTTGACACTCTTGGTGATGTACTTTTGAATTCCAAAATGTTGTTTTTAAAATCTTTATGGACCAGAAACCCAATTCCACCTTCACTCCTTTCACTGTTTCCATTGGTGTACAGCAGATTTCCACTTGATAAACTTATAAGTGATTCATTTCTTCTTCTTGTTTCAGCCAAACCGATGATATTCCAATTCACATTTTCTAATTCCTTTTCCAGCTCTAATATCCTGTCTTCACCGATGAGTGTTCTTACGTTATAACAGGCCAAGTTCAGTTTCCGTGCATGGCAGCCTGGTCGTACCCAGAGATTCTTAGCACCCTCTGCTTCCACTCTAATCCTCTCGCTGCCGTAAGAGGGAGAGTGAAAGCTGCTGGGGACTGAGGGCCATTTGTTTCGTCATGCTTTCATATTGCTGGAGGGGTTGGTCTTTTCCTCTTCATGCTGACCAGGCATCTTGAAGAGAACCACTCTACACGTTCGTTGCCACCTAAGTGATGTAACAGGGCTTACCATCGAGAAGGTGTGCATGAGTGGATTTTAGGGAGGCAGGCCAACCGGACTTCTCCTAAATCTTCTGTAATAGAGAGATATTGGATCCATCAGTGTTTTAGGCTGAGTGTTTGATAACACACAGGATACCTGTTCCCCTCTAAGGCCCGTGTAGCTTGATATGGGCACGTAATGCAGTGGTCTATTTTATGGATGGTTGGATTATATTTAATATGGCCACTCAGTGCATACATACATATATCTATATTTACTCCTTCAGTTAAGGATATATAATGGTTGATGGTAAAATAAATAATTTTAACTCTAATAATTTTTGAAGCTTTTAACACCTAACTATATTTAAAAATGTTAATTTAAGGTAATACAAATGAAAAAGAATGTGCATGAAATCCATGTTTTAAAATGTTGCAGAACTAATATTTTTAATAAGACAATTTTTTTTTTTTATTCCATAGGTGTTTTCTGAGAGAACTTTTGTTGTTGATCATGAAAACAACCGTTTCTTGAAAGATGGCAGACCATTTCGATATATTTCAGGGTCTATGCACTATTTTCGAGTACCATTTATTTATTGGAAGGATCGGATGATTAAGATGAAGGCAGCTGGATTAAATGCTATTCAGACGTAATTTATAATATTTGTTAATTTATAATATTTGTCTTTCATACTCATAATGTTTTATAGATAACAATTTATTGTTCAATGATGCATTAAATATATGGGTGTGTTTTTTGGATAGTTAGAAATTCTTTGATGCATTGATCGTTTTGATCATAGTACACTAGCTCATGTGGTTTAGCATTAGCATTAGTAGATGCATATGATGCAAGAAAGCAAACTTATATAGCATCAAAAAAAAAAAAAAAACTTACCGTGTCACCCATCCATTCACTCCAAAAGTTTGTCTAGTTCAGCCTTGAATTTATTTATGCTGTCAACTTCCACAACGACAGATGGAAGTTTCTTCCAGCAATCAACTGGTTCCAGCAATTGACTGGCTGAAGGCAAATTTCTGCATATCTGTTTTACAACTGTCTTTCCTCAAATTTGAATTTGTACCCCCTCAGGTGTGTAATCTGAGCAAGAGGAAGAATCACATCAGCATTGAGCTTTCTCAAACCATTCAAGACCTTATACACCTCAATCAGATCACCTCTCAGGTGCCTAGTCTCCAGACTCTGCAATTTGCAGAACTTAGCCTTTCTTGGTATCAGCAACTTTTGTTCCACTCACTAATCTCGTTGCCCTTCTCTGTACTCTTTCCAGCACCTCTACATCTTTTCTAAAATGAGGCCTGCAGACCTATATGTAGTTCTAAAGGTGTGGCTGACCATTGCCTTATACAAGGGGATAATCACCTCCTTATCCCTGCTAGAAAAATTCCTATATATCATTGACAAGACTCCATGAGCTACTCTTGCAGCCTGTTTGCACTGCTCAGAAAACTTCATATCTGACTGCACAATAACCCCCAGGTGTTTTTCATTCTCCACTACCCTGATTGTAATTCCTCACAGTTGGTATGCTACTCTAGGGTTAAGGTTACCCATATACATAAAGTGACCAGATCCTTAGTATTCCAATACATGACATCTTGGGGGGGGGATTTTACAACCCTCTAAAAACAATATACACATTTTAAAAAAAAATTATTTATAAAAAAACATTTACATACAAAATATAAATTAAATACATACAATTCTTTGAACCAAATTTATAAAAAAATATATAACACTTCTTAATAAACAAAAAAACAAACAAATATAGTGTATATATATATATATTGAAGTTGTGTCTGATGACTTTTAATTATTAAGGGGTGTTAATGGAGTTATTATGTGCCACGTTAATGCTGTTGTATAGGGACAATTAGCCATTATACGTGCATAGTTTTTATTTGTACTAAACTTATATTTCTTATTATTAAATTTGGTTCTACATGGGAGCATCAGGTTTGTGGTGATCCCAACCAACCCACTAGTAATATATAAACTAGCCCTGGAATGGATAGCCTAATGTACTATAGATACATATAAATATATTAATATATAACACATCGAAATTAATGTAAAATTTTAAGAAAATTAGAGAAATTTAAAGAAATTAAAGAAAATTAATGAAAATTAACATTCTCCCTCTTGGCCATACATACATCTGCTACTTCCTCAGGGGCTTTGAGCAGACACAAAGCCAAACTAGAAGACTGTTTCAAACATACCCATTTCTGTAATCTCTATACCAGTTTTGCTAGGATAACTTTAGGTCATAACTTGGTGGAAATATTTTTTAGAATAAGGTAGGTAAATTATATGTACTTCAATTATGTACTTAAATATTTTTAATTAAACAGGGTAGTTTATGTAAAAGACAGTAAACTGTGATAGGAGATTCAAAGCCCTACAGGTATGTATCAGATTAAAATACCATTGTACCTCACCTCCATATCCTGTGGTAGTCAGACTGATAATGTTCATTTTTTTCACCTTCTTTTGGTTTTATGTGTGTGGTTCTATTTGTTACGCAGTCGTACCAGGTTTTTTTTTTTTGTCCCATGGCATGGTAGTTAACTTGCCATAGGCAAATACTAATCTTTGTTTTCATGTGAATGGTCTGGATGTTACTTATATTTTATAGTTTGGAAAAGGCATATTATATTTACTTGTTTTTATGTAGGATGAAGATACAATATGATCAATATGTTTATAATAAAATTTTAATAATAAAAAATAAAAGGTATTAATATTTAGGAATTAAAATTAAAATTAAAGTAAATCATGCTATCCATAAGACGTGGACCGGCAACACTTTTATAAGACATGAAAGCCCAGTATGTGCCCTTGGGATAACTATATACGTATTAGCATTAGCATTAGTAGAGGCATACGATGCAAGAAAGCAAGCTTATGCAGCATCAGCCATAAAAAAAAAAAAAACACTCCAATTTCACCCCTCCGTTGAGGCCTCCAGACCTGTATACAGTACTCAAGGTGTGGCCTGACCATTGCCTTATACAAGGGGATAATCACCTCCTTATCCCTGCTAGAAAAATTCCTGTATATCATTGAAAAGACACCATGAGCTACTCTTGCAGAGCGTCTCCACTGCTCAGAAAACTTCATATCTGCCTGCACAATTACCCCAGGTCCTTTTCATTCTCTACCACTGTCAGTGTAGTACCACAGAGTTGATATATTACTCTAAGGTTACTGTTTCCCATATGTAGTACTTTACATTTGTCAATGTTAAACTTCATTTTCCACCTCTCAGCCCATCTGCTCAACCTTTCCAGATGCTGTTGCAGCAGCATAGCGTCAGTAGTGTCCTTAACCACCCTGTCAACCTTTGTATCGTCTGCAAACTTGGACATTAAGCTTGATATACCATCATCAATATTATTTATAAATACAGAAAACAATAATGGACCAAACACTGAACCCTGAGGGACTCCACTAATAATAACATTAGTCCATGAAGAGCAGTGTCCATTGATTACCACACTCTGTCTTCTCCCACACTCAACCATCCCTTTATCCATAGCAGCAAATTGCCTCCAATGCTGCACTGCTCCAATTTGTGCAGCCATCTTCAATGTGCAACAGTATCAAAAGCCTTTTTAAGATCCAAATATATGATATCATAGTTATTCCCTGCATCCAGTTGCTTTGTGCCCACATCATAGTATCCAATCAAATTGGTCAGACAAGACTTCCCCTTAACAAACCTATGCTGTGTCCGAGCTATAACTGAAGTCTTGTTTAGATGATCTTGCAGTGCTTCTTTAACAAGTGAGTCCATTAATTTCCCTGGAACAGAAGTTAAACTAACAGGTCTATAATTACTTGTGTCGCCCTTTGATCCTCCTTTGCGAATTGGGGTCACATTTGCACATCTCCAGTCCATGGGTACCTCCCCTGAGTCCAAGGAAGCTTTTTACAGTACAATAACATGCGTTTATTCTTCCTAATCAAGAAGCAGTGCGTAGCACATGCTTCTTGATTAGACCGGGGTTCAAGCCCATTACCACCAAATAAGAAAGGTCAGGGAATGACCACCGCATATCCTCAGAGCAATATGGCCTTAGTTACTAATGCTCCTAAAAACCAATTAACAACAACAACAACAACTCTTCCTTTTATGTTTTCTTTTCTTGTGACTCCAGCTACTTCACTGCTGTCCCAAGGTAAAGTTTAAATGTTATGGTATATAACAATTTTTTTTCATTCTTCTGGGATATTATGTGGTTTTTGTAATTTTGGCATTTCAGGGATATAGTAGCAATATTTTATTAGTCATTCCAGAGTTACGTAAAAATCAACTTATGTAAGAAATCCTGGAATGTATCTCTTACATATGTCAGAGACAGACTATATAAATATATATATATATATATTTTTTTTTTTTTTTTACATCCAACAAATTTAATTAAAATTTTATGTTGAAGATGACAAGAGCAAAAAAAACAAAAAAAAACACATTTTTGAATTCTTCATTAAAAAACGTTTAAAAAATATTGCAATTCAATAGCAAAAGGACAAGAATTAGTATACTGCGAACAGAATTAAAAATATCTGAAAACATTTTGGACACAGAAAAGAAACTGATGGGGGCCTGGGAGGTCCCATGCTGTGCCTTGTATGTTACAATTAGGATAGATACCACTGCTGGGTTAACTTATCAAACAATGTAAACTAATTAGTCTTACAGGAAAGATAAGGTTAGAATAAACAGCTTATTTTTAAGCAATATCTAAAATTAAGAATAACCCTAAATCAAAAAATAAAGTGAATTAAAATTTAACAGCCTCTCTTAAATCTCATAGCGTTACTTAAAAAAATGACAATATCATAAGCAATAACACAAGACTGTTATCCATATGGAAAAATTATGGATGACAGTCTACCTTGAATGAATATATTCTTAATTTACAGTGATTATGAGAGATCATTCCTCATAAGGAATCTACATTTGTTATAAAAAGCAAATATCACTTATGCGTCTTCAATAAATTATTATAGCTTACTTATTTTCTGGATGGCAGCATTGATGTATTATGCCATTCATATCAAGATAACGATTATCAAATTCAACTCTGTTAGGATTTGGCTTTGATGAATCCACTGGAATGGTTTTGCCATCAATAATTGCACCCTTTACAGCCTCCCTCATGTGAATTTGTGAAACTTAACCCTGTGGATTCTCGTTATATTCCGTGTTTGCCATGATGCTGTAATAATTAATTAATTCTATTTGTTAAATTTTGTGGAAAGTAATATTCTCGCATAGTGATAATGTTCTGTGTCTACTTTTTATGGTTTATAGTCCTGAAAGTAGGGATTAGAATTTGGACATCCAGGAGCTTGTGGATAGGTTACTAGCCTTGCCTATGTCCAATTAACCTGCAGTTCAAATGGGGGCTAATTTTTAGCTCTAATAGGAGCATTTATATTCCATGGAAAAGATTTTTTCTATGACACTATTAGGATTAATGTTCATTGGTTGCTGTTTGAGTTTTGCTTGTGTGGCAGTGTTTATATGGTGTCTGATGTAATTTTCAGGAATATTGTTATCATTGAGGGTATTTTTCAGTGTTTTTAAAGCTTCTATCATATTATCTGGGTTATTGCATATATGTATAATTCTGATCACGTTTCTGTGTATATGCCTGGCTAAATTAGTTTCCCAGTTTGTTATTTTAATAGCTGGGAAGCTGAATTAGTCTCTTTTGTTGTAGTGGTTGGTGTATACTATGTCGTTTGCTGTATCGATTTGACTATTGAGGTAGGTGGCTTGTAGGTTGCTTTCTGTGTTGGTTCTTTCTATGGTCAGATCTACGGAGTAAATCTTTTTAGCCCATAGATCTGATTTTTTGTTGTCGAAATCTTACAGGATTATAAACACCATAAAAAGTAGACACCGAACATTATCACTATGCAAGAATATTACTTTCCATAAAATTTAACAACTAGAATTAATTAATTATTATAGCATCATAGCAAACACGGAATATAATGAGAATCCACAGGGTTAAGTTCACAGATTCACATGAAGGAGGCTGTATATATGTATATAGTTATCCCCAAGGGCACATACTGGGCTTTCATGCCTTAGAAAAGTGTTGCCGGTCCATGCTTTACAGATAGCACGATTTACTTTAATTTTAATTTTAATTCCTAAATATTAATATCTTTTATTTCTCATTATTAAAATCATATTGTATCTTCATCCTACATAAAAACAAGTAAATATAATATACCTTTTCCAAACTATAAAATATAAGTAACATCCAGACCATTCACATGAAAGCAGAAGATTAATATTTGCCTACGGCAAGTTAACTGCCCCGCCACGGGGAAAAAAAAAAAAAAAACCTAGTACAACTGCACAACAAATAGAACCACACACACACATAAAACCAAAAGGAGGGAAAAGTGAACATTTTCAGTCTGACCACCACAGTGGATATGGAGGTGAGGTGCAATGGTATTTTAATCTGATACATACCTGTAGGGCTTTGAATCTCCTATCATAGTTTACTGTCTTTTACGTAAACCACCCTCTTTAATTAAAAATATTTAAGTACATAATTTAAATACATATAATTTACTTACCTTATTCCAAAAAATATTCTGTGAGATTATAGAAATGGGTACGTAGTAAACATTCTTCTTGTTTGGCTATGTGTCTGCTCAAAGCCCCTGAGGAAGTAGCAGATATATGGCCAAGAGGGAGAATGTTAATTTTCTTTAATTTCTCTAAATTTCTCTAATTTTCTTTAAATTTTACATTAATTTCAATGTGTTATATATTAATATATTTATATGTATCTGTGGTACCTTAGGCTATCCATTCTAGGGCTAGTTTATATATAACTAGTGGGTTGGTTGGGGTCACCACAAATCTGATGCTCCCATGTAGAACCAAATTTAATAATAAGAAATAAAAGTTTAGTATATATATATATATATTTTTTTTTTTTTTTTTTACAGAAAGGCTGAAATTCAGTATACGGTACCCCTCGTGTTACCCCTGCATGACGAACAGAAGGTTGCGTGAGGGACATGTACTGAGCAAAATAGTTATAATTAGAAGGAGAAAAAAAACATTTATTAGAGGGGTCATGTTTTTAATCAACTTTCATTTTTGTTTAGGTTTATTCTGTGAAATAATACTAATAATAACAATACATACTTCTTTTAACAATAAAAACAAGAGAAATTAAATATTTTTCCGCTGAGTGAATTTTTCTTCATAATTTTTCATTATTTGCTATTTCTTCATAAAATTCTTAACAAGAATTAGAAAAATTGCATTTAACTTGTAGTATTGCTTTCAGCATTTCTTTGGTCAGTTGTGTTTTTGTTGACGTCCACAACTTATTTACTACCAAAAAAACTCTTTCCGCTCTACCACTTGTTCCCAGCAAACATAATGCAAATGATATGCATTATGTTTGCCATTAATTATGGAGACAACATGTCCAATCTGGGACAGTTTTTAATGCAGAATAAACAAATTAAAATCTGGGACTGTCCTGCATAATCCGGGACGTCTGGTCACTTTACATATACAGCCCTTTGCATTATCAATGTTAGGCTTCAGTTGTCACCTCTCAGTCCATCTGCTCAAATTTTCCATATCCTGGTCCAGTAGCATACTGTCCTTACTGTCATTAACAACCCTACCAACCTTTGTATTGTCTACAATCTTGGACATTAAGTCTGATATACCTTCGTAAATATCATTGATAAATACAGAAAAATGGGCCCAACCCAGACCCCTGGGGAATGCCAACAATAACATTAGTCCATGAAGAGCATGTCCATTGATTACCACTCCTGTCTTCTCCCACTCAGCCAGCCCTTAATGCCATACTGCTCCAACTTGTACAGTAGTTTTACATGTGGAACAGTATCAAAAGCTTTCTGAAATCCAAGTATATGATATCAAAATTATTTTTTACATCCAGTTCCTTTGTAACCATGTCGTAGTATCCAACCAGATTTGTCAAACAAGACTTTCCCTTAACAAACTCATGCTGTCTGAATTGTTACTGCAGTCTTGTCTAGATGATCCTGTAGTGCTTCTTTAACGAGTAACTCCATTATTTCCCTGGAACAGAAGTTAAACTAACAGGTGTGTAATTACTAGTGTCACCTTTTGATCCCCCCCTTTGTAAATTGGGGATACATTTGCACATCTCCAGTCCTTGGGGACCTCCTCTGAGTTCAAGAATGCCCTCATAATCATGGCTAAGGGCCCTGCTTACTTCCTTTACTATCTCCTTTAATATAACTGGATAGATCCAGTTCACCCCAGGCGTCTCTCTTATGTTTAACTTCAACAATTTCTCCTCCACTTTGTTCTCAGTTATTACAAAATCCTTTAGCTCCCCGTTACAGTTTGGTAAGCTTTCAGCATTCTTCTCCCTTAATAACTCCTCATGTGTGAATGTAGATGCAAAATAATCATTCAGTTTGTAAGCTACCCCAGAAGGATCATCAACAGTTGAACCATTGACGTCAAGTGGACCAATCTGATTTACCCCCTTCCTTCTAGAGTTTACATAAGTAAAGAAGTCTTTACTGTTTTTCTTTGCATCTTTTCGAAAAGATTTCTCGTAATCTGCCTTTGCTTGCCTAAACTCCTTTGTGATTTGATTACTGACAAGCTTATATCTACCATAGGCATTTGTGTCTCCTGATAATTTATATGGATCCCATTCATTTTTGTTCTCTGCTATGAGTCTCATTAGTTCATCTGATATTCATTTAGCTCTAAACCCTTCAACAGTATTTCTTATTTGGTATGAAAAGACTATTAGCTTCCAAGATTAATTCCTTGAATGCATCCCATTTAGAATTTACTGTTGGTAACATCATTATTATTTGTTCCCAATGTACAGAATTAAAAAATGTCTGAGACCACTGTAGTCACCTTTACAAAAGCAAAAAGCCTTCCCTTTACCCCTGAGTAGTTACATCTTTGAGTAAATCTCACATTAGTACACTATGATCACTGCCACCTACTGGCTCCTTTATCTGCATATTCTTAATGCATTAATAATCACTGCTGATAATCAGATTATACTCCCTCTGGTTGCTTCTTGAACATGCTGCTGCAGAAAACAATCATCCAATAAATCCACAAAAGTCTTGCTAATGTGCAACTGACCAACCCACAAGCTCCAGTCTATATCTGGGAAGTTAAAATCCCGCATTATAAGACAATCTGATTTACTGGCCAACTTTTCTGTACAGTTGTTCATTATGCTCATCAGAGTCATTAAGCCTATAACACACTCCTACTCTCAATTTTGCTTTTGCAGTGCTTATGTTATGCCAAAGTGACTCAGCACTGTTTTACGGGAGTTCAGCTGTAGCGGAACATGCCTGGGAAACTGGGCATGGCATTACTACTAAATAAGCTGTGATTGTGGATAAGGCACATGGCTTTTGGAACCGGAAATGGCTGGAGAGTTTAAGAATATGTTCGTCCGAGTGCTACAGTCTTAATACGGATAAGGGCTGTCGCATTCATCCACTCTTTGAAGTGCTTATCCTACGAAGAGACGAACGGTTTAGAGTGGCCTGTCCATTTTCTGGTTCCAATGCACGAGAAGTGAACTGTGCGCAGACCTGCTGAGATGTGTGGTACCTATAGATTGTCGGTCATCCTGCAACCACTATAGTTGATGAAGGCAGCCGCTGCTGCCGGAAGCCCCTGTATTAGTGGTTTTAAACAACTTTTATCGCTTTTAATTTTATATATTTTATTGAATTTTATTCTTGTTATACAACATTTATTTTATTTTGTTTTAATATTTTAACATATAGTTATACAATCAGTATGCATGTATTTTATTTTATTTTATCATAATAAAGACGTTTTACAGATTCGAATCAGTGTTATTTAGTAGCATTACAGATGAATGACTGAATACTGCATTGTCTATCCATGTCAACTGGATGCACTTCCTTAGATTTTATGTGTTTCTTAACTAACAGCTTGACCCCTTGTCCCTTTTTTATTCTTTCTATACACATTGTACTCCCCAAATTCCAGTTCTGCATTTCTTATATCTGTGTGACACCACTTCTTTGACATCCCAACATCTGCCTTTGATGTCTTGACCAGCACCTCAAATTCATCAAATTTATTTACTATTCTCCTAGTACTGGTGTACATGCAAACATACATGCACCTATTCTTACTCTTAGTTACCTTAACACAACCCATGTATTTACTTGTTTAATGATGACTCCCAGCAGTCCTTGAAATCCCCAGCATCTCGCTTTCCAGGCTGCTGCTCATTCCAATAGAAGCAGTGCAAGAATTACTTTCACCTCTTGCGCTACTGCTAATCTATTAGTCTGTGAATCTCCCCAAGCTAGCAGTTTTCTGACACAGCTAATACTGCCTCGATAGCATCAGCAAATAATCTTGCATCCTTTTGCTTTGAGTTAATCCCATCTCTATAGAAATAACTCTCCTGTTAACAAGCACAGACCCCGTGAGCATTGCACAATCTCTCTAGGGCTGATTTGACTGACAAGTATATGATTGATCATATATACCCTCCTATCATGTCTGGCCAGAATTGCAGACACTTTCAAATTTAACCCTAACTTGTGACTTTTTTTTCAACATTGACCTGTACTTATTAAGTAAGTCTGCAGATCCCCTACTCTTAATGCCATTAGTGCCAATGTGTACAACAATATTACCCTTTGCACCATTGAAAGATGATATCTGCTGTACAACGTCATCAGCTTTTGCCCCTGGCAGACATATCTTGGTTCTATTACACCTATCCTTTTTTGCACAATATACACTGGTGTGCAAAATTTAAGGACCAGTCAGGTTTTCACCTGTAGCTTCTCATAGGAGTGGCCTGGATATGGGAAAAGCAACCTCATGAGGTACAGAAATGATGAAGGAAACAACACCGACACAACAATGGAAACAAAACGGTACAGAGGGACTTTATTCAAAAATGGCAACATAGCACTGGCTGCCACGATACAGATGCATCACTGCCAAATATGGAACAAAGGAAGAAGTGGTCCTCAGTAGGAGATATGGCCACCACTAATGTCAATGCAGGCTTTGCACTGCCTATCCATACTTAGAACAACGTTGTTGATAAGTTCTTGTGGTAACATCGTCCATTCCTCTGTCAGCACCATCTTCAACTGGTGAACATTTTCTGGTGGTTGTGGACGTGCTGCTAGGTGTCTCCCCAGAGTGTTCCATATGTGTTTGATGGGATTTAGATCTGGAGGAATGGGCAGGCCAATCCATATGAACAATGTCCTCACTTTCCAAAAGCATATCAACAGCTGCAGTGCGATGGGGTGTGGTGTTATCATCCATAAACATGAACTCGGGGCCAGTAGCACCTGGGAACAGACACACACACACGGGGAAGGATTACCTCAGCACAGTAGCGTGCACCGGTTACAGTACCACCTTCCAGTATCTGGAGTTGTGTACGCCCATCCAAGATAACGCCTCCCAAGATGAGAACACCTCAACTGCCGTATCGATTCCTTTCAGTGATGTTTGTGGGGTGATACCATGTGCCAACCTCTCGCCAGATTAGCTGACATTCAGAATCACTGCTGAGACTGAATCTACTCTCATCAGTAAAGAGTACTTTAAGTAAAGATTTTGTGGTTGCAACCTTTAGAAATAGTGTTGGTCCTTAAGTTTTGCACACCAGTGTAGTATAAGTATAGGCTTATACTAGTTTATTTAAAGAACAGGAGTAAGTTCAGGAGCACAGGTTTTGAGAACAAGTGGAGAAATACCATCAGGACCTGGAGCTTTCTGAGCATCAAGTTTCGTTAAAATCCTTCTGCCATCCTTTTGACGGAAAACCACAGGAGGCATTGAATGGAGCATGCTGGGAATGGTGAGAAGTGTTTTACCAAGATCATTAATAAATTAGTTGGAAGAAAAATGGAATGCTTGCAGGTCAGCATTTTCTGGAACCAATTATCCGTGGATAATTGGTTCCAGAAAAGCATTGTCCATGAAAAGCATTGTCCATTTATCCATGAAAAGCATTGTCCATTGATAACCACTCAAACATCCCTTTATCCATAGCAGTAGCTTTCCCTTAATGCAACAGTGCTCCAAGTTGTACAGTAGTCTTCCATGCGCAACAGTGTCAAAAGCTTTCCTGAAATCCAAGTATATGATATCAAAATTATTTTTCGCATCCAGTTCCTTTGTAACCACATCATAATATTCTATCAAATTTGTCAGACAAGACTTTCCCTTAACAAACCCATGCTGTGTCTGAATTATTGCTGCAGTCTTGTCTAGATGATCCTGCAATGCATCCTTAACCAGCGACTTCATTATTTTACCCGGAACAGAAGTTAAACTAACTGGTCTGTAGTTACTCGTGTCACCCTTCGATCCCCCTTTGTGAATTTGGGATACATTTGCACATCTCCAGTCTATAGGTACCTCCCCTGAGTCCAAAGAAGCTCTCATAATTATGGCCAGGGGTTTGCTTACTTCCTTTGCTGCCCCCTTTAATATAACTGGATAGATCCCATCCACCCTGGGTGCCTTTTTTATGTTTATCCTCAACAATTTCTCCTCCACTTTCCTCTCAGTTATTAGAAAATCATCTAGCTCACTGCCAATGTTTACTTCACCTACGACATCCTCCTTCCTGAATAACTCCTCATGTGTGAATGTAGATGCAAAATACTCGTTTAGATTGTTAGCCACCTGAGCAGGATCCTCAACTGTTGAACCATCAACATCCAGTGGACCAATCTGATTCATCCCTTTCCTTCTTGAGTTTAAATAGGTAAAGAACTCTTTTCTGTTTTTCTTTGCATCCTTCGCCAAGGATTTCTCATAATCTGCCTTTGCCTGCCTAATCTCCTTTGTGACTTGGTTACAGACCAACTTATATCTATCATAGGCTTCCATGTCACCCATTAATTTGTATGTATCCCATGCATTTTTCTTCTCTGCCATATGTCTCATTAGTTCATCTGACAACCATTTAGGCCTGAACCTTGAACAATATTTCTTGGTTGGTATGTAAAGCCTTGTAGCTTCCAAGATTAGTTCCTTGATTGCTTCCCATTTTGAATTTGCTGTTGGTAACATTATCAGTTGGTCCCACTGTATAGAATTTAAATACTGTCTCAGCCCATCATAGTCGCCTTTAAGAAAGCAAAAACCCTTCCCTTTACCTCTGATGGTAGTTACCTCCTTGAGTAAATCCCACTTCAGCACACTGTGATCACTGCCACCTAGTGGTTCCTTTATCTGCAGATTCTTAATGCATGAAGAATCACTACTGATAATCAGATCAAGAGTATTACTCCCTCTAGTTGCCTCCCGAACATGCTGGTGTAGAAAACAATCATCCAATAAATCCACAAAAGCCTTGCTAGTGTGTGAGTGACCAGCCCCCAAATTCCAGTCAATATCTGGGAAATTAAAATCACCCATTATAAGACTCTCTGATTTACTGGCCCACTCTATTTCCCTGTACAATTTCTTATTATACTCATCAGAGTCATTAGGCCTATAGCACACTCCTACTCTCAGTTGTGATCTCCCAATGCTTATGTAACACCAAACTGACTCGACACTGCACTGTCCAACGATGTTGACTGGCTTCACTTCCTTGGATTTTATGTGTTTTTTAACTAATAGCATAACCCCTCCTCCCTTCCTATCCTGTCTATCCTTTCTGTAGACGTACTCCCCAAATTCCAGTTCTGCATTCCTTATATCTGTGTGACACCACGTCTCTGATATCCCAACAATATCTGCCTTTGATGTTTTGAGCAAAACCTCAAATTCATCAAATTTATTTACTAAACTCCTAGCATTGGTGTACACGCAAGTATACATGCACCTGTTTCTATTCTTAGCTACCCTAACACAACCCATGTGTTTACTTGTACTGCAATGACTTCCAGCAGTCTCTGAAATATCCTGCATATTGTTTTTCAGGCTTCTGCTCATTCCAGTAGAAGCAGTGCAAGAATCTCTTTCACCTCTGCCAGTGGCTACTGTTAATCTATTAGTCTTTGTCTCCCCCCAAGCTAGCAGTTTTCCGACCCACCTAACACTGCCTCGATAGCATCAGCAAATATTCTTGCACTCTTTCTATTTAAGTGTATCCCATCCCTGTAGAAGCAATCTCTCCTGTTAACAAGTACAGTCCAGGCTGAAAAAAATTCTACCCCTTGAGCCTTGCACAATCTTTCCAGGGCCGAATTGATCGACAAGGCTCTCATCATATACTCCCTCCTATCGTGTCTGGGCAGAATTGCAGACACTTTCAAATTCAACCCTACTTCACGGCTTTTTTTCAACAGTGACCTGTACTTGTTAAGTAATTCCGCTGGTCTCCTACTCTTAATATCATTAGTGCCAACGTGTACAACTATATCACCTTTTGTGCCCTTAAAAGATGATATCCGCTCTACAACGTCATCAACCTTTGCCCCTGGCAGACATACCCTGGTCCTGTTCCACCTATCCTTTTTACAAAGCATGTGGCGTCTCCGTAGCCAGGTGGGAAGGAGCAGCAGTGCGTAGCACATGCTTCTTGATTAGACCGGGGTTCGAGCCCGTGACCACCAAATACGGAGGATGCGGAAAGGTCAGGGAATGACCACCGCATAACCCCGGAGCAATATGGCCTTAGTTGCTAATGCTCCTAAAAACCAAATAACAAACAAACAAACAAACAAACAAAGCATGTTCCCCGTTTCCCTGACAATAGAGTCACCAACAACTACTAGTTCCTGTGGGACCAGTGCATTCTGCCTTGGGGGCTGCCTCTGTGTTGCAAGATGACCAAGTGCAAGCTCTGGCGTTGATGTGGGCAGCTGAGAGCTTGATGGGCCCCTCAATTTATTTCCTTCGAGGGCATCCACCCTGTCCTTCAAGGTCTCATATAGGCCCATAACAACGCTGAGTTGTCGCCTAATTTCCTTGCACTCCTTGCATCGTGCACACACAAAGACATCCCCCATGGCAGTATCATGTCCCGTACCCGATTGCTCCGCAAACATCAAGCAAACAGTGCAACTTAAAAGGCTGTGATTCAGAGGGCAACTGCCCCCTCAGTTCTCCCCTGAGCCACAGCACTTCCATTAGCTTGAGCCTTTTGCTTTGCTGCTCTGGTTTGAGTCATGATTTCGATTTAATGTCAATAAAATTACAATTTTAGAACAAAATTAAAACCTTAAACTTGTATCCTAACACAGTTATAACGCTATATTTATTTTTCAGTATCAAGTGTTATCTACGAGTTCCCTTTATATAACTTCCGTATCAAGTAATGTATTAATTATTTGTTACGTTTGTACTCTAAGTCGTTATATATATATAGTTAAAAGTACAATTTAATTGACAATGAAGTTTAACAAGATTAATAGATTTACTGATTAATTGACAATATTATGTTATGCACTATACTATACAAAGCTAATGCTATCGAATTCCTGATATGCTGTATCGTGTTACAATTACGAACGGTACTTCTACGGACTCTTAAGTATTGATTAATGAGTTGCCCATGTATTGCACTACCTCGAATAAGTAATGCTTCACTAATAGAGAAGACTATTGTTACTTATTCTCGGTGAGCACACCAACCAGATGGCACTGTTTAAAAGCTAGTTGGCTTTACATCGGAGGGTGGGCAGGTACCCTGATATTGCAAGTGAAGCGTTACTTATTCGAGGTAGTGCAATACATGGGCAACTTGTTATGAAAGATGAGTAGATATGGTGTGTCTACACCGATATTATATAGTAATGTTTATTATGTACTTGTACATAGTAAAAAATGGATGAAGGAACTGAAAAATGGGAAAATTATTTTTTTAGACATTTTTTATTATAATATGTTACACAATGTAAGGTTAAGTAAAGTTTTTGAAGTTACACTATTTTTCAGTTGTACGAATAAAGAATGAATCCAGAGTTGTTGGTGTTTTCTTTTTTTTGTTGTATTTTTTCAGATAAAATTGTGTTATAGCATATAGTTATGTTTTTAACTTCGCGCTTAACATTTGTTGCATGATCATGAAGAAGATCATTCTTACAAAAAAATATTCAAGTGCTTGGTCAATTTTGTCAAGGGAAAAAGCTTTAATTCTTTCATTTTCAAATCCTCATAACTGCAGGGACTCGGATAACGGGGACTCCTTGTACATTGCTGTGTTAGGGTTATTAAGAGCAAAACCAGGTGCATGTATATCTGATTGCTTGTATACATATACCAATGCTAGGAGTATAGGAAATAAATTTTATGAATTATTAATGTTGGTTATGTCATCAAATAGGAACATTCAGGGATATTTGAAACATGGTGCCACTCAGGTATAAGGAATGCGAAATTTGAATATGGTGAGTACAATGTGTACAGAAAGGATATATCTGTGTGTATATATATAGCTTTGTTATAGTGGTTCTCAAAGATTACCTCAAATCACCTTTGCGTTTCTGTGTTGAGCATCTCTGCAAGCTAGTTATCTATGTTTTGTTGGTTTGTGATGTGTTGTATGACTGGCCTCTTAGCAAACAGCCAGCAAAATTCACCTGAAAATCTGCTGTCTGGCTCCTGTCCTTGTTATGAGGATGGGGAAGGAGTTATTCATGCTCTTAATTAAGAAGTACATAGAATCTACTCACTTAATTAATCTACATTATGTGTCCAGTACAATCTTGAGTCAGTTTTGTATGACATGAGCACTGGGAAAACCAAAATGAGAATAGAAGTATAATGCACAACTAAACAGACAAATAGAATGGACCAACAAATCAGAATGTCTTATCATGGGAAGTTTTAACTTTCCAGATATTGACTGGAATTTGTGGTTTGGTCACTTATACAGTAGTAAACTGTGTCTGTATTTATATATATATATATATATATATATATATATAAATTCTTTATTATTGCTGATAAGTACAGAACATGTACTAGAGACAGTAATACTCATCACGGCGACATGGCCAGGAGTTTTACATTATAAATGAGATTAATTGGCAAAAAAGTTTTTACCGTTACATGGAAATTATTAGTTACACAAAATTAAACATGTAAAAATGAAATTATAATAATGAAAATATGAGGACTTGAACGTCATATGGAGGAAATTATCCCAGTTCCACAGATGTAATCCACTCGAGGAGCATGTGACGGTATTTGTAGTCGGTAGCCATTTTTTGTAGGTCGCCTCCAAGATGGAGCAGTGCCTGAATTTTGGGGAGTGCCTGGGCAGGTAGGAACCGACTACACAGTTTCAGCCGGTTGTATTTGAGGGTTAGTATGGGCTCTGACCTCAAGGATGGCGGAGGATTGTGCCACTGACAGAAATCCCAGGTAATTTGGGGTGTTTATCACTCCTGTGTACATTTTTACTGAGGTCATTAAATGCCTGTTGTCAGTTAACCTCGGGAGCCTGGGTACATTTAGCTGCTCAGCCATGTCAGTTGTTCTCAACTGAGGGGGTCGCGATGGTTATTTGTGGCTCATTTCAGGGTCCAGTATTCACACGAGAACACCGGTTTTTGAAGTGAGGATGACACAGATGCCCAAATCTCAGCAGCATATAAAATAGCCGGATAAACAGTGGTTTGAAGATATCTGGTAGTGGTTGGGGCATCGTTGGAATGAAGTAAGTGTTGCTTCGCTCTCCAGCGTAGGGTGTTAAATCGCTTCCGGAGGTATTCTGTGTGAACATTAAATTTCAGCTTCGGATCAAAATAGACCCCGAGGTCTTTATGGCAGGTAACTACTGGGATGGGAGTGCCTAAAACTGAAGGTTGAATTATTTATTATTTTATGACAGTTTTTCACAGCAGCTCATTAGAGAGGCAACAAGAGAAATCAATACTCTTGATCTGATTATCAGCAGTGACTCTTTTGATGCTATATGAAACTGTCTCTCTCTCTCTCTCTCTCTCTCTCTCTCTCTCTCTCTCTCTCTCTCTCTCTCTCTCTCTCTCTCACCACAAAAAGAAATATGTAAAAAATATGTTGCATAGAGTAGTGGAAATTGACTTAAAAGAAATTGACAATTTTTTTATAGGACATGTACTACTCTCTTGAAATGCTTGAATTAACATTATTAATCACATAATCAAGAAAATCAAAAATAACTTTGTCCAGAAAAATAATCAAGAAAATCAAAAATAACTTTGTCCAGAAATATAATAAATTACAAGTACAAAATTTCATTAATAATTAATGAAGCAGTAGTACTTGGGTAAAAGTCTGTGTTAATTCTGTACATTTATATATTGATTTCAGATTGTGTGAAGACTAAAACAGTAAATTTATTTATGCTGAAACAAATCTCAAATCGTAAAAGTATAAAATGAAACTTTATTAAAAGTGCAGTAAAAATAAAAGTAAAATACAATATACAGAAGATTATTAAAAATAGAAATAAAAAATATATATACTGATAAATAATAATAAAAGTACTAAAAGTGATAAGAACAAAATATACATTAAGAAGCTTTCAGAGTGATGTGCCCCTTTATCAACTTAGAAGACAAGTAGTATGACATACATCAATATATTTCCCAGAGACTCAACATATATACAAGCACTAACAAACTAACGGAGATCATGAATGGTGAAATAAAAAAAAAAGGGAGGAGAGAACAAAACATCATTTGCAAATATAATAATAATCTTAATGGAAAACATCACTCATCAGATTCTGCAGAAGTAGGCCAATGTACATTTGCCATGTTATAGGCCCAAGTGTTGGATTAGCTTAACTTCTGTTTCAGTGAAAATAATGGAGTCACTGAAGTTATACTTCAGTCACAGCATGGGTTTGTCAAGGGGTGATCTTGTCCGACTAATTTGATTGGATACTATGATGCAGTATCAAAAGAACTAGATGCAAAAAACAATTTTGATATCATAAAAACTTGTATTTCAGGAAAGCTTTTGAAAACTGTGGCATTAAGGGCAAGTTACTCCTATGGATAAAGGGATGATTGAGTGAGAAAAGACAGCGCAGTTATCAGTAGACACTGCTTTTTTGTGAACTAATGTTATCATTGGAGTTCCCCAGGGTTTGTTACTGGGCCCATCGTTGTTTTCTGTATTTATTAAATGATATTGATGAGGGTACAGGTAACCCTCAGTTTACAAGAAGGTTCCGTTTCCATTGCAAAAAAAAAAAAAATCTGTGCAAAATGAACCTAATTATATCATGTAAGTCTATGAGAAGTCTGAGTTATGTCCAGCACCTCTCAAAATTGGCATAACTAATATAATATTATTATATTTAAAACTCTGAAATGAATGCTATCAATGTAAAAACAGTATTTTTATGAATATAAATCAATTAAATGAAATACAATATAAAATAACCAAATAAATTTAATCAAATAAAAAAATTAAATTTTCTACATTTATTTTGATATGTTTTAAGCCCAGGCTGAAAGTTTTTATAAGTGCCAGTGTAAGGTCCCTGCATTGATCTTTTTTGATAGTGGCATAATGCAGAGATTTTACTTCTCTGATGAAGTCTCTAGTTAAGGATCTTCCCTTTTTTTTGAAGAAAGCATGCAGTGTTGACTGTCAAAATTTCCTCTTTATTTCTTTGAGGAATCTGAATAAGGGCTAATGGATACAATTATGCTCCTTTTCCCTTTTGCACTTCACTTCTAGTCGTGGTCAGTCTCACAGAGCTCATCAGTGAGGGTCTCCGTGGCATGGCTGAAAGGACGTGCTGTAGATCATTTGTTTTCATAGATTTCAGAGGAGGCTCTTCATTTTTTTCTTTCTCCTCCTCCTTCTGTTGGCTTAGTAGTTTAGCCAATTCTTCCAAGTCTTCATTTTAAAGCTACTGTCCTGGCTATCCAACAGCTCTGTAACATCTTCAGCTGTAACCTCATTCAATCCCGCCTCTTCAGCCAGTCTGCTAACGTCTTCAACAGTGTTCTCTGCTGGCTCTGTGAAGTCATGCATAAATTGTGGGAGACATTTATGCTACACTCCATTCAAACAGTTCACTGACACTTCCTCCCAAGCTGCATTGATGTTATTAATGTCCTTCAAAATGTTGAATGAGCACCAATAATCCCTGATAGTTGTCTGTGACCTGTGCAAAACTCTCACCATTAGCATTAGTAGAGGCATATGATGCAAGAAAGTGAGCCTATGCAGCATCAGCCAAAAAAAAAAAAAAAAAAAACTTCCACTTCACCCCTCCGTTCGTTCAAAATACCTGTCCAGCTGAGCCTTAAATTTATTTAGGCTATCAACTTCCACAACAAGGGATGGAAGTCTGTTCCACCAACCAACTACCCGCTGGCTAAAGGCAAATTTCTGCACATCTATCCTACATCTGTCTTTCCTCAATTTGAATTTATGCCCTCTTAGGTGATTATTCTGAGCAAGAGGAAGAATCCCATCAGCATTGAGCATGCTCAAACCATTCAACGCTTTATACACCTCTATCAGATCACTTCGCCGGTGCCTAGTCTCCAGACACTGCAATTTGCAATACTTAAGTCTTTCTTCATAAGAGCAACCCTTTGTTCCATTCACTAACCTTGTTGCCCTTATCTGTACTTGTTCCAGCAGCTCTACATCCTTCTTGAAATGAGGCCTCCAGACCTGTATACAGTACTCAAGGTGTGGCCTGACCATTGCCTTATACAAGGGAATAATCACCTCCTTATCCCTGCTAGAAAAATTCCTGTTTATCATTGACAAGACACCAGGAACTACACTTGCAGCCTGTCTGCACTGCTCAGAGAACTTCATATCTGCCTGCACAATTACCCCCAGGTCCTTTTCATTCTCTACCACTGTCAGTGTAGTACCACAGAGTTGATACGTTGCTCTGGGGTTGCTGTTTCCCATATGTAGTACTTTACATTTGTCAATGTTAAACTTCATTTGCCACCTCTCAGCCCATTTGCTCAAGCTTTCCAGATCCTGTTGCAGCAGCATAGCGTCAGTAGTGTCCTTAACTACCCTGCCAACCTTTGTATTGTCTGCAAACTTGGACATTAAGCTTGATATACCATCATCAATACTATATATAAATACAGAAAACAATAATGGACCCAACACTGAACCCCGAGGGACTCCACTAATAACATTAGTCCACGATGAGCAGTGTCCATTGATTACCACTCTCTGCCTTCTCCCCCTCAACCATCCCTTTATCCATAGCAGCAATTTGCCTCCAATGCCACACTGCTCCAATTTGTGTAGCAGTCTTCCATGTGCAACAGTATCAAAAGCCTTTCTAAGATCCAAGTATATAATATCAAAGTTATTCCCTGCATCTAGCTGTTTTGTGACACCATCATAGTATCCAATCAAATTGGTCAGCCAAGACTTCCCCTTAGCAAAACCATGTTGTGTCCGAGCTGTAACTGAAGTCTTGTCTAGATGATCCTGCAGTGCTTCTTTAACCAGTGCTTCCATTAATTTTCCTGGAACAGAAGTTAAACTCACAGGTCTATAATTACTTGTGTCAGCCTTTGATCCTCCTTTGTGAATTGGGGTCACATTTGCACATCTCTAGTCTATGGGTACCTCCCCTGAGTCCAAGGAAGCTCTCATAATTATGGCTAAGGGTTTGCTTACTTCCTTTTGCCTCCTTTAATATAACTGGATAGATCCCATCCAACTACCCGCTGGCTAAAGGCAAATTTCCGCACATCTATCCTACATCTGTCTTTCCTCAATCTGAATTTATGCACTCTCAGGTGATTATTCTAAGCAAGAGGAAGAATCCCATTGGCATTGAACCATTTCCATGGAGGTTTTGGTAGAGGTAATAGGTTTTAAAAGTTGCTATTACCCCCTGGTCATTTGGTTTCAAAACTGAAGTAGTATTTGGTGGCATGTAAACAACATTGACATCCAGAGATGTTCCGACTTTAGCAGGGTTTGCAGGATGGCCAGGGGCATTGTCCAAGAGAAGAAGAGCCTTGGCTCGTAACTCATTCTCTTGATAAAAACAGAGCACAATAGGGCAAAAATAGTTTGTATACCAATCCAAGAAGATTTCTTGTATCACCCAAGCCCTCCTGTTCCATTTCCAGTAGGCTGGCAACATGCCTTTGTTTAGGCCCTTTAGAGTACATGGTGTCTGTGAATGGTACATGAACATTGGTTTTAATTTTAAAGTGCCAGAGACATTTGTGCCCAGCAGAAGCATTAGCCTGTCTTTTGCAGCCTTGAAATCTGGTGCAGACTGCTCTTAATGGGCAATGAAGTTTTGTGATGGCAATTTCTTCCAATAAAGCCCAGTCTCATCAACATTAAAAATGAGATTAGGTGATTAATTATTTTCCTCTACAGTGAAACTCTGCAAGAAATTCTACAGTTACCTCAGCATATGCATTTGCTGCCTTACCACTTAATTTTACACAGTGGCACTTCAAGATTTAAATCACATGAACTATCCCTTGCTACCTAAAAATGTCTCATCACCCCCCCCCTCTTTTTTCTTAAGATCTTCAAAAATGGATTTTTCATGATCAGTAATAATAGCTTGAGTCAGTGGAATATTTTTTTGATTTAAGTCATCCACCCACAATGACAATTTCTTCATTTTTTATAAAAGTTTTCTTCTGCTATAACTCATTTGCGTCGCACTTACTGTCATAGCATGTTGCTTTGACTGTTTTATTTCATCTGCACTTTTAATTATGGTACTCTCAGTTGATGGAGGTACTTTCATACTTCTACACACATTGAGACTTGTCTGACCTTGTAAGACTTGTTCTCTTTGAATGATTTGAGCAACCTCAATTCGTTCAAAGAGTCAGATATGAAGTTTTTTGAGCAGTGCAAACAGGCTGCAAGAGTAGGTAATGGGGTCTTGTCAATGATATATAGGAATTTTGCTAGCAGGGATAAGGATGTGATTATCCCCTTGTATAAGGCAATGGTCAGGCCATACCTTGAATACTGCATACAGGTCTGGAGGCCTCAGTTTTGGAAAGATATAGAGCTGCTGGAACGAGTACAGAGAAGGGCAATAAGATTAATGAGTGGAACAAAGGGTTGCTGTTACCAAGAAAGGCTTAGTTCCGTAAATTGCAGAGTCTGGAGACTAGGCACCTGCAAGAAGATCTGATTGAGGTGTATAAGGCCTTGAATGGTTTGACCAAGCTCAGTGCTGATGGGATCCTTCCTCTTGCTCAGATTAAGCACCTGAGGGGGCATTAATTGAAATTGTGGAAAGATAGTTATAGAATAGAAGTGCGGAAATTTGCCTTTAGCCAGTGGGTGGTTGATTGCTGGAAGAAACTTTCTTCTGTTGTGGAGGCTGACAGCTTAAATAAATTCAAGGCTGAACTAGACAAACTTTTGGAGTGAATGGATGGGTGAAATGGGAAGTTTTTTGTTTTTTTTTTAATTTATTGGCTGATGCTATATAAGCTTTCTTTCTTGCATCATATGCCTCTACTAATGCTAATGGTAATTTGCATTAGCATTATTAGAGGAAGTTGATATCTTGAATAAATCCAAGGAACAATTAGACATACTCTTGAAGAGGATTGATAGGTGAAATTGGAGGAGTTTTTTTTTTTTTTTTTTTGGTTGATGCAGTATAAGCTTGCTTTCTTGCATAATTTGCCACTACTAATACTAATTTCAGAAAAATTTATTATTTTGAAACTGTTGTCATCATTCCAATTCCTTCATATGAGTGTGAAATAGGATTTGAAATAGGAGATGAATCGTAACTCCATTAAACTCATCATTTCATTAAAATAATCAATCAAACAAAGTTCACTGGATCTTGGTTACTTTGTGATCATTGTGCAGTAGATTCCAAAAGAAACAATAGAATTGAGAAATTGAACAACCTGAAGTGATGAATTAAATTTGGAGCAAACTGTGAAACTTGCCTGAAAGTGAATTGGCGAACTTTATGTTACATATAATTTTGTTATTCAGCTTCCTATCATAACTTATCTAATACCAAAACCACTGTTATATAACAGGAAAAAATGTATAATGCCATCATAAACTCAATAAATGTTTTACTTCCACTTTCTATAGTATACCATATATAAAACGTCAGTCATTATTGAAATACCTATTTTAAATTTTAATAAATAAAATTTTATTAAAAGATACGTTTACATTTTTAAAGAATTGCATGCATATCCAGGGTTATGCATGCAATTCCATGGCACCTCCAGAATGCAGGGTTTCTTTTACAGAATTAAGCCTGATCCTGTCTACAGCATCAAAAAAAAAAAAAAAAAAAATTCAGAGATTTTACATGAAGTTTTGAGGATTATCTTATATTTTCAAGTATTTTTCCAGCCAGCAGGATTTAAACATGTTTCATATATATAATGCGATGGTTATCTTTAAACAACTTACAGGTATTTCCTGAGTATTGTCACCAGATAATATCAGATGAAAGGCCATTAAGGCCTGAAACAGACTGTCATCTAAGTATCTCACATTAAAATATGCAAATTTTGGCATGTCATTTGTTTGAAAGTAATGTAATTCCAGAGAAGATAAAGGGAAGGTAAAGTTTGTTCTGCTGTGAGCAATAGCCCCATTGCATTAACCAAGCATTTTAAATTGTGCTGGCTGTAAAAAAAAAATTAAGAGCCAAATAGCATTAGGTGCACCGATGAGCTAAAACGTTATGACCACCTACCTAATATGATGTTGGTCCTCCATGTGCAGCCAAAATAGCTCGTACTCGGTGAGACATGGATGCTACAAGATTTCTAAATGTGGCTTGTGGTATCTGGTACCAACACGTAACCAGCAGATCCTTTAACTCCTGTAAGGTCCACAGTTGAAACGTGCAGATCAGGCAGATCAGAGTTGCTGTTCCAACACAAACCACAGATGCTCGATGGGATTGATGTCTCAGGAATTTGGAGGCCAGGGCAATACCTAGAAATCTTCCTTATGTTCCGCGAACCAGTCTCGAACAATCCGGGTGGCATGGCACATTATCCTGCTGAAAGATGGCACCACCACCACCACCACCAGAGGGGAAGACCGCTTCCATGAAAGGGTGTACTTGGTCAGTAATGATGTTTAGGTAGGAGGTGTTAGACATCAGAGTGCCCAGCACATTGGATGAGGCGCCTCCGTAGCCAGGTGGGAAGGAGCACCAGTGTGTAGCACACGCTTCTTGATTAGACCGGGGTTCGAGCCCGTCACCACCAAATACGGAGGATGCAGAAAGGTCAGGGAATGACCACCGCACATCCCCGGAGCAATATGGCCTTAGTTGCTAATGCTCCTAAAAACCAAATAACATAACAACAACATTGGATGTCTGGACCCAGGGTATCCCAGCAGAGCATCACCCAAAGCATGACACTGCTGCCACCTGCTTGTTTTCATCCCACAGTGCATCCAGGTGCCATCACTTCTCCAGGTAAATGATGCACACGTACCTGGTCATCCACATGGTGCAACAGGAAACATGATTCATTGTACCAGACGACCTTCTTCCAATCACTCAAGGTCCAGTTTCGATGCTTGCATGCCCATTGTAGGCGCTGTTGCTGGTTTAACCATGGTTAGCATGGGCACTTGGAGCTGCCTGCAGCTACGCAGTCCCATTTTCAGCAGGGTTCGATGTACTGTGTATTGTGACACATTACTCCCATCACCAGCATTCCAATTACCAGTGAGTTGTGCCACAGTCGCCCTTTTATTGCCACATACCATCTGGGAGAGTCTTTGCTCACTTCGGGCATCAATGAGCCATGGTCGTCCAACACCTCGCCGGCAGTTCGTGGGTTCCCCCTCCTCGGACCACTTTCAATAGGTACTAACCACGGCTGACCATGAGCACCTCACCAGCCGTGCTGTTTTGGATATGCTCTGACCAAGTCATCTGGCCATTATAATTTGGCCTTTGTCAAACTCACTTAAGTTCGCTGCCTTTCCCATCTGAAGAACAAGAGTAACACTGATTAACAGAGCTCAGTATCAGGTGTTTTTTTATACCGTGTCCTGACCTGTGCACGTGCCATAGTTCACCTGCAGTTGCTGCAATTTGCATAATGACTTGCTGGTCATAATGTTTTGGCGCATTGTTGTATTTTATAGTTTTGAAGTTCAGAGACTTTCTGGGCAACAGGCAGCCCATGTAGATCCACAATCCAATGGTTGATATTTTATTTTATCGACTAGGTTGATATTTTGTTTTATTGGTATCAGCATTAAACTTGCAAGCCAATTGTGATATATACATTTCTTATCTTGAACTAGTCATAGCACATTTATCAGAAAACCAAAGTTTACCTAAAGGACAAGCTTTTAAGGTAGAGTGTCAAATAAAAGATTTCATCCCTAAAAGAATAATTTCACTGACAGAATATCAGAAAAAAGTTTGGATCAGAATATTTAAAATACTAATCCAGCTAAGGAAAAGAAGAATAAAAATCTCATTGCATATTGCAGTTGGCTTGCTAGCTTTTTCCTTTGTGATTTTAACATTTAAAACTATAGCTGGCTTCACTTTTCTACTTACACAGATCCAGCTGGTCGAAATGCAGAGGCTTTTGTAATTATTAATGATTCCACTCAATTTGTTAATTTTCATACCAGAATATTAGACACTCTGAAATACACGATCCAATGTCTTTGATCTTTATTTCACAAACAATCCTTCAAACTACACAGCCAAAGTTAGTGGTCATCTAGGAAAATCAAATCACAACTTGGTGAAGGTTTCCATTGAATACTTTAGTTGCTGTGTTCGGCCATTTATCCCAAACCCCCTAAGATGTTATAAATACCAGAAATTTGGCCACTTCCAGACAGCATGCTGTGTGTAGATGCAAAATGTCCAAACCGTGGGTGCAAAACTCACACACAAACAGAATGCAAGTCATCGAACCACAATGTCTTAATTTCAGGGGCAACCATTCAGCTTACTCCAAAGATTGTGAAATCTGGCAGTTAGGGAAAAAAATACAAAAATATAAAATTGAAAATAAAGTCTCTTATTTAGAATCAAGAAAAGAGGTTAAGTATGCCAAAATGCACTTATACTTCTGCTACCCACAGTCACCAATCAAAGGCATGTCAGACAGAAGTGTCCATCTGTCCAGACATATCGACTGGGCTCAATCAGTCCTCTCAGTCCAGCATTCATCTAAACTGAACTTAGTAGACCAAATTTACCACTCACAATTCCATCCCAGAATCCTCCACTGTCAAGTAGCAGAAAAATTGCAAAAATCATATCCTGTTTGGGTGAAGCAATCATACCTAACAAACATGGATACAGATGATACTAAAGTCAAGAAGAACTGCTTGAAATAAATGCAGCTGATGATATGGATGATAGCAATTACTGAGGACATTCCACATTTCACAGAAAAGAAAAATCAATCAAACCTTGACTATTACAAGCAATCTGCTCATAGAAAGCAGACCGATTCATTTTTTACATACAAAACTAAATAATGGAACACATTATCCAATGGAATTACAGAGGTCTTCTCAGCAACATCAGTTTTATCCATGAACTAATTCACTGCTTCAATCCTGTTGCCCTGTGTTTACAAGAAACTAATTTGACACTTCAAGACTCCCCCTCAGTCAAAAATTATACTATCTACAGGCAAGATCAGACACTAATAGTTCTCATGGAGGAGTAGTCATACTGTTGTACTCAAGTGTCCACTGCAAACCTCTTTAGAAGCCATTGCAGCATGTATAGTAATTGGTATTGCTGTTACCTTGGTCTCGATTTTTCTTCCACCTAATCATCCCTATACTATTCAGGAAATCTAAGATCTTGTTTTTTCAGTTACCACCTCCATTCTGTTTACTAGGTGACGTTAATGCACATCACCCTTTATGGGGTTATTCAGCCTCAGAGCATGGAAAGCTTATTAAAATGCTGATTGACAGACAGAATTTAATGTTATTGAACACTGACTCACCTACCTATATCCATTTCCCTACTAGATCATTCTGCAATAGACTTTTCCATTTGTCCTCCAGTCCTCTATCCAAGTATTGATTAGGTAACTCTTAATGATCCTGACAGCAGCAACCATTACCCAATAATATGTAAAATTCAAACATCCTATTCCTTACCAACAGATAATCCAGTAAAATGGAAATTTTCAAAGTCTGACTGGATAAAATATAGCAGGCATGTCTTGTTTGACAACCATACCATTAAGTCCTCCTCCATCAACTGGGTTACTGAACACATAACAAATCAAATACTATCAGCTGTGATTGTTGCCATTCCACAATATCATGTCAGAAATCATCAAAAATTAAATTACTGGTGGAATAAGGATTGCAACAATGTGGATAAAAGAGAAAAACAAAGCATAGAACCTATTCTGCAACCATCCAACCACTTCCAGTCTTATTAATTATAAGCAACTTAGAGCCTATTATATCAGACAGAAAGCGAAGAAAGAATCTTGGATTAAATTTGCTTCTTCAATTAATAAAAATACAGATATCAGACCGATCTGGAGAAAAATAAAACAGTTAAATGGAATTTTCCTCCGTTATCCACTCTACTGCTTAACCGGAATGGACAAGAGTGCTCTACTCCTACAGAAATCTCAAATGCGCTAGGAACCATATTTGTTCAGTTGTCCTCCTCAACCACTTATGACCAATTATTTCAAAAAAATTAAAGATTAAAAAATTAAAAAAAAATTAAATTAAAAAATTAAAGTAGCTGAGAAATTAAAACTGAATCTCACTGACACCTGTGTTTTGCATTATAATAAAGCATTTGGCATGTCTGAACTGCAGCAATCTGTTACCCAAGGCTCAAGGGTATATGGTGCCCCCCACCAATGCAAAGATTTTAATTTTTTAGAATGATTAATTTTACATATTATTTACTTACATAAAGCAAATTATACACAATACATTATGTAAATTAATAATTATAAATTATAATTATGTAAATTAGTAAATTATGAATTTAATATTGTTTGTTTTTAAAATGCTAACACATGAAATACACAAAATTTTTCTTGCAGGCTTTGTTTTCGGGTGCAAGAATTCTTTTCTTCTTTCCTTGCTTGGATTGCTGTTTCAAATCTTCTGATGTCAATGTTTGCTCGGATCATGTCATTAAAATTATTCTTGTAGGAGTGAATTCTTTATTCCACCTTAACACCTTGTTCATTGATATAAAGCTTGGTTTTCCAATAAATGTGCTAAGGCTGTTCAAGATAAGAATATTGCATATGGCAGTTGGCTGGCAAACAAATCTCCGCTGCATTTTCTTACTTCAAGTCCTTTCGATGACAGAAGGAAATTTTATGGGCCTTTGTCACAATGTGGCTGAGTTAGTTGGTCTCAGGTGAAGGTAGCATGTTTTTTTTTTTCCTGGAAACTTGGGCTTTTTGTCCAGCAGACAGAAAATTGACCTCAGAACACACAATTTACAGAAAATAAACAGAACAATATGGCCTTAGTTGCTGATGCTCCTAAAACTCCTTAAATAGAAACGGTGCAAGAATATTTGCTGATGCTATCGAGGCAGTGTTAGGTGGGTCGGAAAACTGCTAGCTTGGGGGTAGACAAAGACTAATAGATTAACAGTAGCCACTGGCAGAGGTGAAAGAGATTCTTGCACTGCATCTATTGGAATGAACAGAAGCCTGAAAAACAAGTTGCAGGATATTTCAGAGACTGCTGGGAATCATTGGGGTACAACTAAACACATGGGTTGTGTTAGGGTAGCTAAGAAAAAGAACAGGTGCATGTATACTTGCGTGTACACCAATGCTAGGAGTTTAGTAAATAAATTTGATGAATTTGAGGTATTGCTCAAAACATCAAAGGCAGATATTGTGGGGATTTCAGAGACGTGGTGTCACACAGATATAAAGAATGCAGAACTGGAATTTGGGAAGTACAATGTCTACAGAAGGATAGACAGGATAGGAAGGGAGGAGGGGTTATGCTATTAGTTAAAAAACACATAAAATCCAAGGAAGTGAAGCCAGTCGACACTGCTGGACAGTGCAGTGTCGAGTCAGTTTGGTGTGACATAAGCATTGGGAGATCAAAATTGAGAGTAGGAGTGTGCTATAGACCTAATGACTCTGAGGAGTATAATAAGAAATTGTACAGGGAAATAGAGTGGGCCAGTAAATCAGAGAGTCATTTAATGGGGAATTTTAATTTCCCAGATATTGACTGGAATTTGGGGCTGGTCACTCACACACTAGCAAGGCTTTTGTGGATTTATTGGATGATTGTTTACTACATCAGGATGTTCGGGAGGCAACTAGAGGGAGTGATACTCTTGATTTGATTATCAGTAGTGATTCTTCATGCATTAAGAATCTGCAGGTAAATGAACCACTAGGTGGCAGTGATCACAGTGTGCTGAAGTGGGATTTACTCAAAGAGGTAACTACCATTAGGGGTAAAGGGAAGGGTTATTGCTTTCGTAAAGGCGACTACGATGGACTGAGACAGTATTTAAATTCTATACAGTGGGACCAACTGATGATGTTACCAACAGCAAATTCAAAATGGGAAGCATTCAAAGAACTTATCTTGGAAGCTACTAGGCTTTACATACCAACTAAGAAATATTGTTCAAGGTTTAGGCCTAAGTGGATGTCAGATGAACTAATGAGACATATGGCAGAGAAGAAAAATGCATGGGATACATACAAATTAACACGTGACACAGAAGCCTATGATAGATACAAGTTGATCTGTAACCAAGTTACAAAGGAGGTTAGGCAGGCGAAGGCAGATTACAAGAAATCTTTGGCAAGGGATGCAAAGAAAAACAGCAAAGAGTTCTTTACTTATGTAAACTCTAGAAGGAAGGAGATGAATCAGATTGGTCCCCTTGATATCGATGGGTCAACTGTTGATGATCCTGCTCAGGTAGCTAACAAACTAAATGAATATTTTGCATCGACATTCACACATGAGGAGTTATTAAGTGAGGGGAATGCCAGAGGTGTATTCAACTCTGGCAGTAAGCTAGAGAATCTTGTAATAACTGAGAGTAAAGTGGAGGAGAAATTGTTGAAGATAAATACAAGAAAGGCACCTGGGGTGGATGGGATCTATACAGTTATATTAAAGGAGGCAGCAAAGGAAGTAAGCAAACCCTTAGCCATAATTATGAGAGCTTCCTTGGACTCAGGGGAAGTACCCATGGACTGGAGATGTGCAAATGTGACCCCAATTCACAAAGGAGGATCAAAGGGTGACACAAGTAATTATAGACCTGTTAGTTTAACTTCTGTTCCCGGAAAATTAATGGAGGCACTGGTTAAAGAAGCACTGCAGGATCATCTAGACAAGACTTCAGTTATAGCTCAGACACAGCATGGTTTTGCTAAGGGGAAGTCTTGTCTGACCAATTTGATTGGATTCTATGATGCAGTCACAAAAGAACTGGATGCAGGGAATAACTTTGATATTATATACTTGGATCTTAGAAAGGCTTTTGATACTGTTGCACATGGAAGACTGCTGCACAAATTGGAGCAGTGTGGTATTGGAGGCAAATTGCTGCTATGGATAAAGGGATGGTTGTGGGGGAGAAGACAGAGAGTGGTAATCAATGCACACTGCTCATCGTGGACTAATGTTATTAGTAGAGGTATATGTTATTAGTAATGTTATTTCAATACTGAACCGTCAGGGTTCAGTATTGGGTCCATTATTGTTTTCTGTATTTATAAATGATATTGATGATGGTATATCAAGCTTAATGTCCAAGTTTGCAGACGATACGAAGGTTGGCAGGGTTGTCAAGGACACTACTGACACTATGCTACTGCAACAGGATCTGGAAAGGTTGAGCAGATGGGCTGAGAGGTGGCAAATGAAGTTTAACATTGACAAATGTAAAGTACTACATATGGGAAACAGCAACCCCAGAGCAACGTATCAACTCTGTGGTACTACACTGACAGTGGTAGAGAATGAAAGGGACCTGGGGGTGGTTGTGCAGGCAGATATGAAGTTTTCTGACAGTGTATACAGGCTGCAAGAGTAGCTCATGGTGTATTGTCGATGAAATATAGGAATTTTTCTAGCAGGGATAAGGAGGTGATTATTCCCTTGTATAAGGCAATGGTCAGGCCACACCTAGAGTACTGTATACAGGTCTGGAGGCCTCATTTCAAGAAGGATGTAGAGATGCTGGAACGAGTACAGAGAAGGGCAACAAGATTGGTGAATGGAACAAAGAAAGGATTATATGGAACAAAGAAAGGCTCTTACGAAGAAAGGCTTAAGTTTTGCAAATTACAGTGTCTGGAGACTAGGCACCAGCGAGGTGATTTGATAGAGGTGTATAAAGCCTTGAATGGTTTGAGCATGCTCAATGCTGATGGGATTCTTCCTCTTGCTAAGAATAATCACCTGAGAGGGCATTAATTCAAATTGAGGAAAGACAGATGTAGGATAGACGTGAGGAAATTTGCCTTCAGCCAGCGGGTGGTTGGTTGGTGGAACAGACTTCCATCCCTTGTCGTGGAAGTTGACAGCCTAAATAAGTTTAAGGCTCAGCTGGACAGGTATTTCGAACGAACAGAGGGGTGAAGTGGAAGTGATTCTTTTTTATTTATTTATTTATTTATTATTTTTTTTTGGCTGATGCTGCATAAGCTTGCTTTCTTGCATCAAATGCCTCTGCTAATGCTAATGCTAAAACCCTACTACAACAACAACAAGAACTTTTTTTTCCTAGATTAAAGCTCACAACAATTGTTAAACATTGCAAAACTAAGAGTATAGTGGGAAATTACCGAGCAGTCAGTCTAACTTCAGAAGTAGGGAAAATCATAGAGGCAATCATCAAGGGTAGAATTCAGGTTCATTAGATAGAAATAAAATTCTGAAGCGATATATAACATGGTTTTGTAAAGGGAAAATCATGTTTAACAAATCTTCTTAGCTATTTTGGCCCAGTCCCATGTGGGTGGTTACTTTATTATTATTATTATTAGCCATATGGTGCAAGGAAGCCTGAGGCTTATGCTGCACCAGCCAAAAAAATTTTTTTCTGAATTACCCCGAGAGAAAGAGAGAAAGTAAGTAGAAGGGAATCACTAAGAAAAAAAAAAAATGTTATCCAGCTCAGGACCCTGGGTGTGCCAAGCCATACTCACCAGATGTGAGTCCCTGAGGTTAAATATA
The DNA here is from genome assembly GCF_048544385.1 of Mastigoproctus giganteus. NCBI lineage: Eukaryota > Metazoa > Arthropoda > Arachnida > Uropygi > Thelyphonidae > Mastigoproctus > Mastigoproctus giganteus. Next base: position 140,344,596 of record NC_143583.1, read on the forward strand.
GTATCACTTATAAAAAACAAACACAAATCAGTAATTAAATAATAAATATAAATCAGTAATAAATGCCAAAATACAAAAAGGATATTCTTTTTTATTTTTCAGTATTATTGTGGCAGTGCCATTGTATCAGAGTAGGGGTATTGTTTGTGCACTTTGGAAAGCCAATACAGTCAGTCCTCGTATAATACGTGTTTACACTACACGAATTCGATCATACATGATTTATAAATAGGGGACCGATATCTTATATAACACGAACCGAATTCGCTTATGCATGATTCGCCTTTGTGTTTACAAGAAATGGCAGTCGAATGCGGAATCACCCCAACTGAACGCAACATGATAGGAATGAAGAGAAGATCCTAAAAATGTATTTATGTTTTTTATATCAGTGAAGAGGAAACGCATTTCACCATAATAACGTAAAAACCAACACAATTCCAGCTATCGGTATAATCGCAAATGCAATTAGATCGAGTTTACTACCAGTTTATAATAGATTCCACTAGCAGAAACACAACTGGAAATTGTTTTTATTGTTTTATGGTAGTAACCCCTAGAAATGTGCTTTAGTAAAATGTGAGGTGTTAATAGTGTATTTCTGCCTTTACGGTGTTGTTTATTCAGTTGCTACACGCGCCCAGTTTTGTTTATGTGTATCAAGCGTGCCTCCTCATTTTGTAATTGTGCTTTATTCCCTAAAAATGAGTAAAATACTTAAAAGGTGTGAAAAGGAAGCGTCCTGGTGAAGACACTGCAGATTCAGAGAGAAAAAGAAAAGCAATATTGATAAACAGAGGTGGACTGGGTCAAAAATTCTTACCCGGGAAAATTTATAGTGGCCTCATACTATGGTTTATGGCCAAATTCACACCGGCCCACTGGGATTTCCCCGGTAAAGCTTATGGCCAGTCGGCCTCTGTCGATAGAGAAAAAATATGAAATTGTGAAACGCTTTGAGCGAAATGATTGACCATGTGATATTGCACGTGCTACAGACCTAAATGAGGCAACGCCGAGAATTACAAAGAATGCAGAGAAAATAAAAACAATTTTTATAGCAGGAACAACCTTATACACCTCAATTAGATCACATTGGAGGTGCCTAGTCTCTAGAAGCTGCAATTTACAGAACTTAAGCCTTTCTTGGTAACACCAACCCTTGGTTCCACTCACTAATCTTGTTGCCCTTCTCTGTACTCATTCCAGCAGCTCTACATCTTTCCTAAAATGAGGCCTCCAGACCTGTACAGTACTCAAGGTGTGGCCTGCCCATTGCCCTATGCAAGGGGACAAGCACCCCCTTATCCCTACTACCAGAATTCCTGTATATCATTGACAAGACACCATGAGCTACTCTTGCAGCCTTTTTTGCACCGCTCAGAAAACTTCATATCTGATTGCACAATTATCCCCAGGTCCTTTTCTTTCTCCACTACCCTGATACATTATTCAGGGGTTTATCTCTACCCATATGCAGTACTTTACATTTGTGAATGTTAAACTTCAGTTGCCATCTGCTCAACTTTTCCAGATCCTGTTGCAGTAGCGTACTATCATTACTGTCATTACCAACCCTGCCAACCTTCATATCGTCTGTAAACTTAGACATTAACCCTGATATACCTTCATCAATATCATTAATAAATACTGAAAACAACAATGGGCCCAACATCGAACTATGGGGGACTGCGCTAATTACATTAGTCCATGAAGAGCAGTGTCCATTGATAACCGCTCTGTCTTCTCCCATTTATCTAGTTGCTACAATGGATAAAAGGATGGTGATATTGCACGTGCAATATCACCATCCTTTTATCCATTGTAGCGACTTGCCCTTAAAGCCATACTGCTCCAATTTGTACACTAGTCTTCCTTATGCCACAGTATGAAAGCTTTCCTAAAATCCAAGTATATGATATCAAAATTATTCTTTGCATCCAGTTCCTTTCTGACCACATCGTAGTATCCAATCAAATTTGTCAGACAAGACTTCCCCTTAACAAACTGAACTATAACCACAGTGTTGTTTAGATGATCCTGCATCACTTCCTTAATCATTGACTCCATTATTTTCCCTGGAACAGAAGTTAGATTAACGGGTCTGTAATTACATGTGTCACTCTTTGATCCCCCCACCCCCACCCCTTGATTATCTAATAAGTAATAAATAATGTATTTCAGTATTCTTTAAAATATTGTTTATTGCATTGTACACTTAAACATGATTATGTTACACTTTTTTTTAATAACTTAAATAGCTCACATCTAATATTCCATAATACAAGAATGATAGGCATATCTTTCGTACACATTATTATGGTTTGCTTACTCATACATCTCTTCTTTATATTTTTATTTCAAACGTTCATATTTTAATTTTTTTTAATGAAGCAATATTCTTTTTTCTATTGTAATAAACATGTAAAAATGTTTTTTTTTATATTGTTAAGTGATTCACAGTGGTTCAATGCATTGCCACTTCTTATGGAGAAAGGTACAAAAATACATACTCCTTAAATCAGAACTTTGTATAGGGAACCGGTTGTTAAGATTTTGGCAACTCATCACTGGTTCAAGGCCTTACACACCTCAATCACATCTCCTTGCACTTGTCTAGTCTTCACATGCTGCCATTTACAGAACTGAAGCCTTTCTTGGTAAGGGCATCCTTTTGTTCTCTTCATCAATCTCATTGCCCTTCTCTGCACCCGTTCCAGCAGATCTACTTTCTACCTAAAATGAGGCCTCCAGACCTGTATACAGTATTCAAGATACAGCCTAACCTACAAAGGGATAATCACCTCCTTATTCAGCTAACAAAAATCCTATATATCATTGACAAAACCCCATGAGCTGGCAGCCTGTCTGCACTGCTCGTAGAACTTCATATCTGACTGCACAATTACCCCATAGGTCTCTTTCATTTTCCATTAAGCTGAATGTAGTATCACACAGTTAGTATGTTAATCTGAGATTACTGCTACCCATATGCAGTATCTTGTATTTGTCAATGTTAAACTTCGACTGCTGTTTCTGAGCCCATTAAGCCTAATTTTTTACATTACATCTTTTTGCTGTAGTTTACCTTGGTTACTGTGATTAATCACACTCACTGCCAACATTTGTATCATCTGCAAACTTAGCCTGATATACCTGATATACCAAATATGATTGGTTATTATGATGTGGTTACAAAGGAACTGGATGCAAAAAATAATTTTGATATCATATACTTGGAATTCAGGAAAGCTTTGACATTGTTGCGCATCGAAGACTACTGTACAAATTGGAACAGAATGGTATTAAGGGTAAGTTGCTACAATGGATAAAAGGATGGTTGAGTGGGAGAAGACAGAGGGTGATAATCAATGGGTGCTGCTCTTCATGGACTAATGTTATTAGTGGAGTCCCACAGGGTTCGGTGTTGGGTCCACTGTTGTTTTGTGTATTTATCAATGATATTGATGAAGGTATATCAGGCTTAGTGTCGAAGTTTGCAGATGATACAAAGGTTGGCAGGGTTGTTAATGGCAGTGTGCTACTGCAACAGGATCTAGAAAATTTGAGCAGATGAGCTGAGAAGTGGCAACTGAGGTTTAACCTTGACAAATGCAAAGTACTGCATGTGGGTAGAAGTAACCCCAGAGAAACGTACCAACTGTGTAGTACTACACTTAAGGTGGTAGAAAATGAAAAAGACCTGGGAGTAATTGTGCAGTCAGATATGAAGTTTTCTGAGCAATGCAGACAGGCTGCCAGGGCAGGTCATGGGGTTTTGTCAATGATATATAGGATGTTTGCTAGCAGGGAAAAGGAAGTGATTGTCCTTTTGTATAAGGCAATGGTCAGACCATGCCTTGAATACTGCGTACAGGTCTGGAGGCCTCATTTTAGGAAGGATGTAGATTTGCTTGAGCGTGTACAGAGAAGGGCAACAAGATTGATGAGGGGAATGAAGGGATCCTCTTATCAAGAGAGGCTTGAGTTCTGCAAATTGTAGTGGCTGGAGACTAGTCACCTGTGAGGTGATCTGATTGAGGTGTATAAGGCCTTGAATGGGTTGAGCATGCTGAATTCTGATGGGATTCTTCTACTTGTTCAGATTAAGAACCTAAGGGGGCATAAATTCAAAGGAAAGACAGATGTAGAATAGATGTGTGGAAATTTTCCTTTAGCCTTAATGTGGTGGTTAATTGTTGGAACAAATTTCCATCTGTAATTGTGGAAGCTGACAGGTTAAATAAATTTAAGGAGGAATTAGACAAACATTTAGTGGGATTTGTTTTGTAAACTTTTTTTTTTTTTTTTTTGGCTGATGCTGCATAAGCTCATACACTTGCTTTCTTGCATCACATGCCACTACTACTACTACTATTAGTACAATTGTACTAATAGTAGTAGTACCTAGGTGGTAGATGACTCTCATCAACCGGTGAAATACCACCACTTTGCTTATTGGAGACTTGAAGTGGTGGAACCCATGTTCAGTCTCTAGAGCTAAGTTCCGGTCAACCCTTCCCTATCTCTTCCATCATGCAGTATGATTGATGACTTTTGAGGTTATGATGAACGTCGTGGCGAGATCCAATATTCCTTACATTTTGAGGGTACAGCTCTAAAATGGTGTTCGCAGGCCGGCCGCTAGTTAGTACACCGGACCGAACCTATTGGTAACTCTCTAGGAGGCTTCCGGATCAGCTAGTGTATAATCTTGCTACCTCTACTCTGCCAGATAGTGACTGGAGGGAGTCCGAGTAGTGTGTATGCGGGGAGCATTGTCGAGGCCACGTTATGTCAAGGATCTGGGTATATTCTTACCATATGTACGCCATATCCAAAAATATCATTACTTTACAGCATGTCCCACCCACCTTTTCTTACTATTGAATACACCATGAATTGTCAAACTAATAAAGCAAGCTTATCTGCGAAAAGATCTAAACCTCCCAAGGAATTCCTAATTCATTTCACAAATATACGTGGTCTCAATTGTAATCTCAACGATGTACATTTCGACTTGCAGTCTGCCAAACCCCATGTACTTTTTCTGACAGAATCTCAGTTATCGGTTGATTCAACTACTGCTCATCTCAGATGCCCAAATTATTCGCTTTATGATTCTTTTCGCCTCAAAGGTGGTACTTGTGCATATGTCCGTTCTGATATTCCCTGTCAGAGACTTGGCAATTTGGAATCTCCTCTCTTTGATCTTCTCTGGCTTAAAATCTCTCTACCTCATTATGTCAAATTCATCTGTTGTCTCTACCGTTCTCCCAACTCCACTAATCACTTGGAGCTCTTTGACTTCCTCTCTTTGCAACTTGACTTTCTCCAGTCCAACTTTCCTAACAGTGAGGTAATTTTACTTGGTGATTTTAATGTTCACAACTCCAGCTGGCTTCCGTTTTCTAGTCACACCGACCAAGCAGGTCGAGATGCTGAGGCTTTTGCAATTACTAATGACCTAGCACAGATTGTTCATTTACCTACAAGAATACCGGACAATCCTAATCATACAGCCAATATGCTTGATCTTTTTCTCACAAACAACCCTTCTAAGTACATGGTCTTTAGGCACTTCAGATCACAACTTGGTGATTGTCTCTTCTCCAATGGAACCTTTATCTCATGGCTATTCCCAACCTCGTGTTGTTTGGCATTACAAGAATGCAAAACGGGATGACCTGTGAGACTTATTTTCTTCTTTTCCTTGGTCGGATTACTGTTTCAAAACTTCTGATATCAACGTTTGCTCACATCGTGTCAGTGAAATTATTCTTGCAAGAATGGAATCCTTTATCCCACACTCCACTCTAAAATCTCGTCCTTTATCTAAACCTTGGTTTTCCAATAAATGTGCTAAGGCTGTCCAAGAGAAGAATGTTGCATATCGTAATTGGCTTGTTTCTAATTCTTCAGTTTCATTTTCTGCCTACACCAAAGCTTGCAACAATTGTAAAGCAGTTATTAATCAGTCCAAACAAGAGTTTGAACAGGTTAAGAGTAGAAAACTTGCTTCTTGCCCTAATGGTAGCTGAGCATTCTGGTCTCTTGCCAAAGCTATTGGCCGCAACTTTTTCCCATCTCTTCTCCCACCTCTGTCCAAACCAGATGGTTCTGTTGTCACTTCAGCCAAGGATAAAGCTGACCTGCTAGCATCCCATTTTTCTTCCAGCTCATGCATTAATGATCTTGGTAAAACACCTCGAACCATTCCCAACACGCTCCATTCAATGCCTCCTGTGGTCTTCCATCAAAAGGATATCAGAAGGATTTTGATGAATCTTGATGTTAAGAAAGCTCCAGGTCCTGATGGTATTTCTCCACTTTTTCTCAAAACCTGTGCTCCTGAACTTACTCCTATTCTTTGCCGCCTTTTTTCACTTTCTTATTCCAAAGATGTTTTTCCTTCTGCTTGGAAATTTGCTCATATCCACCCAGTTTCTAAAAAGGGTGACAAATCCCTCCCATCCAATCATCGTCCCATTGCAATTACTTCTACTCTTTCTAAAGTAATGGAGAAATCAATTAACCGCCAACTCTTAAACTACCTAGAAACCTTCCGTCTGATCAACGATCGCCAGTATGGATTCCGTCAGTGTCGATCCACTGGTGATATTCTGGCTTATGTTACCCATTTATGGACTAATTCAATGGAAAGGTTCAGTGAAACACAAGTAGTTGCTCTTGACATCTCAAAGGCTTTTGATCGTTTTTGGCATAAAGGTGTTCTAAACAAGCTTCTATCTTATGGTTTGCCAACTGTTTTTAGTAGTTGGTTTTCCAGTTTTCTCTGTGTTCGCTCACTGAGGGTGATGGTAGATGGCTTTCTGTCTTCTAACTTCTCCACTAATGCCGGTTTTTCCCCCAAGGTTCAGTTCTTTCCCCCACTCTTTTCCTCTTGTATATCAATGACCTTCTTCCATTGACTGGAAATCCTATCCATAGTTTTGCTGATGATAGCACATTGCATTCAACTTTCCATTTTGAGAAACCTTGTCCTGCTCAATCAGCTTCAACTTCTCGAAAATCTGCTACCAATTCCTTAAATGCTGATCTTCAGGTAATTCTCCAGTGGGGCAAAGACAACTTAGTTGATTTCAACCCTTCTAAAACTCAGTCTTGTCTTATATCTCGCAAAAAGGATTCTTCTGCTCCTATGCTTATCTTTAGTAACACTCCGATTTCTAGGCAAAATGATATCTCTCTTTTGGGGGTTACCCTGACTTCTAATCTCTCTTGGCACAAGCACATTGCAAATATTGCTTCCTCTGCATCTAAAAAACTCGGTTTTCTCTTTCGCTCTCGGCGTTACTTTTCTTCCAAACAGCTGCTCACTCTGTATAAATCGCAAATCCGCCCTGCCATGGAATATTGTTCCCACAACTGGGGTGTGCTGCCCCCAAAACCTCTCTCAGGCTTCTTGATTCCATTCAGAAGAGGGCAGTTAGGTTAATTAATGATTCATCTCTAACAGAGTCTCTCCACTCGCTTTCTCATAGATGCACTGTTTCTGCTGCATGCCTATTCTACAGATACTTCCATGCACTGTTCTTCTGAATTGGCTTCTATAATTCCCGCTCTCTCTTTGAAAACAGTCCGAACACGTGCCACCACCAGCCAACATCCATTTACTGTCCAACTTCAAACCCACAGAACCAACTTTTCATCTTCCTCATTTATTTATTCAACTGCCGTTTTCTGGAACAACCTTCCTTCATACATATTTCCTGAAAATTACAATCTACAGAAGTTCAAGTCCAATGTCAACAAATATCTTCTTTCGTCTTCTCAACCTCCAACCCAAGCACGGTACTAAGTACTATAGGTTCTAATACCTCTCGTGTTTGGGGTTCATATAAAAAAAAAAAAAAAAAAAAATTAATAAATATTGAAAACAATAGTGGGCTAAGCACTGAACCTTGGGGGACTCTACTAGTAACATTAGTCCATGAAAATCTATGTCCATTGATAACCACTTTCTGTCTTCTCCCACTCAACCATCCCTTTATTCATAGCAGTTACTTGCCCTTAATGCCACATTGCTTCAGTTTGTACAGCAGTTTTTTATGTGCAACAGTAGTCAAAAAATTCCTTCCTGAAATTCAAGTATATGATATCAAAATTATTTTTTGCATTCAGCTCTTTTGTGACTGCATCAATGTATCCAATCAGATTGGCCAGTCATGACTACCCCTTAAAAAATCCATGCTGTGACTGCAGTGTAATAGCATTCCTCTGTAGATGGTCCTGCATTGCTTCTTTAACCACTAACTCCTTTATTTTTCCTGGAAGATATGTTAAGCTAACAGGTGTGTGATTACTCATGTTACCTTTTGATCTCTTTTTGTGAATTAGGGATACATTTGTACATCCCTAGTCCATAGGGACCTCCCCCTGAATCCAAAGATTCTCTCCTAATTATGGATAAAAGGTGTGCTTACCTTCTTTGCTGCCTTCCTTAATATAATTGGATAGATCCTATCCACCACAGATTCCTTTTTTTTTTATCTTTAGCTTTTCACTTCCACTTTTCAGTTTCTCTTCCACTTTCTAGTCTAACAATTTCTTTTCCACTTTCCTTTCAGTTATTAAAAAATCATTTGCTCCCAATTAGAGTTTGATAAACTTCTGGTACAACCTTCATGAAAGAATTCCTCATGAGTGAATGTAGATGCAAAATGTCTATTCAGTTTGTCAGCAACCTGAGCAGGGTCATCAACATTTAAACCACTGACATCAAGTGGCCCAATGTGATTCAACCTTCCTTCTGCTGTTAATATAAGTGCAGAAGTCTTTACTGCTGTTCTTTACATTCTTTGCCAGAGACTTCTAATAATCTACCTTAGCTTGCCTGTTCAGTTTCTGCTGCATGTCTTTTCTATAAATGCTTCCATGGGCAACGTTCTTCTGAAATGGCATCTGTAATTCCCCCAACCTGTTCCAAACTAGTCCAAACGTGGACTACAACCAGTCAGCATCCATTCACTGTCCAACTTCTCGGCTTTCAACTCAAGCCTAATACTAAGTGCCATAGGTTTGAGTTCCTTTTGTGTTTGGAGTTTTCATTATAAAAAAAATCACAGGTAATAATTAGACTGAGTATATTATGCAATTCTGCTGTGTTAGTCTGCTTGAAGAGTAGTTTGACTACTCTTCAAGCAGACTAACATAGGAGAATTGTATTGTATATATTCTAAGTCTAGTTTAATTGTTTTAAACTAGACTTATAATGTATAAAAATTGTTTCTTATCCATGTTAAGATGCTGAAATTTAGTACAGGCACTGAGAGGTCAGTTTTGTTAGGTATTAGCAATAGCAAATTAGCAAATAATGTAAGGAAGCAACCTTATATATAGGCAAAAAAAAACCAAAAAACTCACCTGTCAATTGAAATAAGACTTCCTGACCTGTATTCAGTACTCAAGATGTGGTCTAACCATTGCTTATACAATGGGACTATCAGCCTCCTTGTTCCTGCTGGCAAAATTTTTGTATATCATTGACAGAACACCATGAGTGTGCCAGTAGCTTGTCTGTAATGCACAGAAAACTTCATGTTGGTTTCTGCAGTTATTCCTAGATCTCTTTTATTTTCCACCATACAATGAGACTATCAGCTCCTTGTTCCTGATGGCACAAATTTCTATATATCATTGACAGAATCTCATGAGTATGCCAGTAGCTTGTTTGTTTGTTATTTGGTTTTTAGGAGCATTAGCAACTAAGGCCATATTGCTCTGGGGATATGTGGTGGTCATTCCCTGACCTTTCTGCATCCTCTGTATTTGGTGGTCACGGGCTCAAACTCCGGTCTAATCAAGAAGCATGTGCTATGCACTGCTGCTCCTGCCCACCTGGCTATGGAGGTGCCAGTAGCTTGTTTGTAATGCTCAGAAAACTTCATGTTGGTCTCAACAATTATTCCTAGATCTCTTTTATTTTCCACCACCTTGAGCTAGGTAACACCCAAATGGGATTTTATTCTGGGATACCTGCTGCCCATATGCTACTGTGCATTTATCATGTTAAACCTCAATTGTCACTTTTCAGCTCATCTGTCTAATTTTTTGGGTCTAGTTGCAGTAGTTTGCCTTGTATAACCATGCTTTGTATAATTCAACCTTTGTATCATGTAAGCTTGCAGATGATACAAGTCATCAGTGTTATAATAAATATTGAAAAAGAAAAAAAAAAATAGTAGGAACAAAGAGAGACTCCACTAATAATGTTAGTCCAAGAAGGGCAATTCCCATTTATAAACACTGTTTTCTGCCACCTCACCATCCCTTTATCTACAGCAGTAACTTTCTCCAAATACCACACTGCCCAAATTTTTTAGAATTCTTTCATGTGGAAATCTATGATGTCAAAATTATATTTTGCATTTAGTTCCTTTGTTATTGCCTCATAATAACTATTCAGTTCATTCTGACAAGCTCTCCCCTTAAAATATATATGTTATATCATACGCACCTTGTCAAGATGGTTCTCCATTACTTCATTATTAATTTACTCCTTTAGTATAAGTGTCAGTAAATGCATATGATGCAAGAAAGCAAGGTTATACAGCAACAGCCAAAAAAAAAAAAAAAAAACCCTTACGATTTCACCTATCCAGTCGCTTTAAAAGTTTGTCCAGTTCTTCCTTGAATTTATTTAAGCTATCAACTCCCACAATGACAGATGGAAATTTGTTCCAGCAATCAACAACCCTCTGGCTAAAGGCAAATTTCTGCACATCTATTCTAAAACTGCCCTTCCTCAATTTGAATTTATGTCCCCTCAGGTGCATAATCTGAGCAAGATGAAGAATTCCATCAGCATTGAGTTTCTTAGACCATTCAAGGCTTTACACCTCAATCAGAAAAACTCGCAGGTGCCTAGTCTTCAGACACTGCAATTTGCAGAACTTAAGCCTTCCTTGGAAAGAGCAAAACATTGTTCCCCTCACCAATCTCGTTGCCCTTCTCTGTACTCATTCTAGCCCAAATTGAGGCCTCCAAACCTGTATGCAGTGCTCAAGGTGTGGCCAGACCATTGCCTTATAGAAGGGGATAATCACCTCCTTATCCCTACTAGAAAAATTCCTGTATATCATTGACAGTGACCTGCTCTGGCAGCCTGTCTGTGCACTGCTCAGAAACTTTTATATTTGACTGCACAATTACCTCCAGATCTTTTTCATTCTCCACTATCCTGAGTGTAGTACCCCACAGTTGGTTCATTACTCTGGGGTTAATGGTAACAGTATGCAGTACTTTGCATTTTTCAATGTTAAACTTCAGTTGCCACCTCTCAGCTCATCTGCACAGCTTTTATAGATCCTATTTCAGTAGCGTACTGTCATTAACAACCCTGCCAACCTTCTTATCGGTCTGCAAACTTAGACCTTAAGCTGGACAGCTGCCTTTGTTGCTGAGTGGTCAGTAGCAGGAGTGCAGTAGTACATGCTCTTTGAGTAGACCAGGGTTCAAGTCACTGCTAAATATGGTCACTGCTAAATATGGTCGATCTGCCAATCTGCACACTGGATCAGCATGACAGATTATGGTCCATTTCCCTCAACATGAATCATTGAGAGAGAAATGGATCATAAGTTTAAGGAGGCTTCTATCCTGTAGTGGATTGATAATGGCTACAGTTTGCCTTTTACCTTTACGTACCTTAATCAATATCATTGATAAATACAGAAAACAACAATGGGACCAACACCGAACCCTGGAGGACTCCACTAATAATATTAGTCCACGAAGAGCAGTGTCCATTGATTACCATTCTGTCTTCTCCCAGTCACCCATCCATTTATCCATACAGAATTTACCCTACACTTAATGCCATACTGCTTAAATTTGTACAGTAGTCTTCCATGTGGGACTGTATCAAAAACTTTCCTAAAATCCAAGTATATGATATCAAAATTATTTTTTGCACCCAGATAGATCCTTTGTGGCGACATCATAATACTCAATCAAATTGGTCATACAAGACTTCCTCTTAACAAACCCATGATGTGTTTGAATATAATTGGTCTTCCCCAGATGATTCTGCAATGTTTCTTTAACCAGACACTACATTATTTTCCTCCGAACAGAAGTTAAACTAACAGGTCTGTAATTACTCATATCACCCTTTGTAAGTTGGGGATACATTTGCACATCTCTAGACCGTGGGGACCTTCCCTGAATCCAGGGATGCTCTCATAATTACAGCTAAGGGCTTGCTTACTTCCTTTGCATTAATATAACTAGATAGATCCCATCCACCCCAGTTTCCTTTTTTATGTTTAACTTCAACAATTTCTGTTTTACTTTCTCTTCAGTTATTACAAAATCATTTGGCTCACTGTTAGAGTTTGATAAGCTTCAAGCCTCCACTTCCCTACAGAATTCCTCATGTGTGAATGCAGATGCAAAATACTCATTTAGTTTGTCAGCTACCTGAGCAGAATTATTAACAGTCAAACCATTAATATCAAGTGGACCAATTTGATTCATACCCTTCCTTCTAGAGTTTACATAAGTAAAGAAGTCTTTGATGTTTTTCTTTCATCCTTTGCCGAAGATTTCTCGTAATCTGCCTAACCTCTTTTGTGAATTGATTACAGACTTGCTTATATCTACCATGGGCCTCTGCTCTCCTGATAATTTATATGCATCCCATGCATTTTTATTCTCTGCTATGAGTCTCATTAGTTTCTCTAACATTGATTTAGGCCTAAACCTTGAACAGTATTTCTTAATTGGTATGAAAAGCTTAGTACCTTCCAAGATTAATTCCTAGAATGCTTCCCATTTAGAATTTGCTGTTGGTAATATCATAAGTTGGTTCCACTGTATGGGATTTAAAAACTGTCTGAGATCACTGTAGTCGCCTCTACTAAAGCAAGAACTCTTGCTTTTACCCCCGATGGTAGTTACATCTTTGAATAAATCCCACATCAATACACTGTGATCACTGCCACCTAGTGGTTCCTTTTTCTGTAGATTCTTAATGCATGAATAATCACTGCTTATAATCATATCAAGAGTATTACTCCCTCTAGTTTCCTCTTGAAGATGCTGCTATAGAAAATAATCATCCAATAAATTCACATAAGTTTTGTTAGTGTGAAAGTGACCAATCCACAACTTCTAGTCAATATCTGGGAAGTTAATATCCCCCATTATAAGACAATATGATTTACTGGCCAACTCGGTTTTTCTGTACAGTTGTACATTGTACTCATCAGAGTTATTAGGCCTATAACACTCCTACTTTCAGTTTTGCTTTCCAAGTGCTTACGTCACACCAGACTGACTCAACATTGCACTGTCCACCCATATCAACTGATTGTCCTTCCTTAGATTTTGTGTTTCTTTACTAACAGCATAATCCCTCCTCCCTTCCTAACTTGTCTATCCTTTCTGTATACATTGTACTCCCCCAATTTCCAATTCTGCATTCCTTATATCTGTGTGACACCATGTCTCTGATATCTCAACGGTTTGATGGCTTTACGAGCACCTGAAATTCATCAAATTTATTTACTGTATTCCTAGCATTGGTGTACATGTAAGTATACATGCACCTATCCTTACTCTTAGTTACCTTAACACAACCCATCTATTTACTTGTTCAATGATGACTCCCAGCATCATGCTTTCCAGGCAGCTGCTCATTCCAATAGAAGCAGTGCAAGAATCACTTTCACCTCTGCCTGCGGCTACTGTTAATCTATTAGTCTGCAAATCCCCCAAGCTAGCAGTTTTTCCACCCATCCAACACTGCTTTGATACCATCTGCAAATATTCTTGCACTCTCTCTTATTTTCTCTGACTTGGAAATTAAGCTCACACGTCTGTAATTAATTATTTTGCCCTTTGAACTTCCTTTGTGAAAAGGAGTTATATTTGGACATTTCAATATATAGGGCCTCTCCTCTTTAATCCATGGATACCCCTATAATTAGGGCCAAAAGTTTGCTTATTTCTCTTTGCTGTTTCTTGTAACATTATTGGGTAGATTCAGTCAGCCCCATATGCCTTATTTACTTTTAATTTTAACAGTTTCTCTCAGTTATAACTTGCTTTACTTCTGTTATCCCCATCTTTATAAATTGATATGCAGGTGAATGTCAATACAAAATATTAATTTAGTTTGTCAGCAACATGAACAGGATCTTAAATACTTATACCATTCCTATCTAGTGGTTAATGTAGTTTATCCCCTTCCTTCTAGAGTTATAAAAAGCAAAGAATAGTTTGATGCTTTTGTTTGATAATGAGAAGCCAAAGACGTTTCGTTATCTGCTTATCTTTTCATAGCTCCCCCCCCTCACTTTAGTGACTTGAATTCAGTCAATTTTTTACTTACTGTAGGTTTCTATGTCCTCTGATAATTTATAATCATCCCATGTGTTTTTCATCTCTGCTACTAGTCTCATCAGTTCATCTGACATCTATTTAGGTCAAAACTTGAACAATATTATTTCTTGGTTTGTATAAAAACTTTAGTAGTTTCTATAATTACTTCCCTGAATGCTTTCCATTTAGAATTTGCAGTTGATAATATCATCGGTTAGTCCCACTGAAAATTATTTAAAAACTATCTAAAACCATAGTCAACTTTACACCACTGTTAGCTTTTGACACTGTTGCACGTGGAAGACTACTGTACAAATTGGAGCAGTATGGTATTAAGGATAAGTTGCTACAATGGATAAAAGGGTGGTTGAGTGGCAGAAGACAGAGAGTGGTAATCAGTGGATGCTGCTCTATATGGACTGTTATTAGTGGAGTTCCCCCAGGGTTTAGCATTGGGTCCAATGTTATCAGGGTTACTGTCGAAGTTTGCAGATGATACAAAGGTTGGCAGGATTGTTAATGACAGTAATGGCAGTGTGCTACTGAAACAGGATTTGGAAAATTTGGGCAGATGGGCTGAGAAATAGCAACTGAAGTTTAGCATTGACAAATGCAAAGTATTGCATATGGGTAGAAATAACTGCAGAGAAATGTACCAACTGTGTCGTACTCCACTTAGGGTGGTAGAAAATGAAAAGTATCTGGGAGTAATTGTGCAGTCAGTTATGAAGTTTTCTGAGCAATGCAGACAGGCTGCCAGAGCAGGTCATAGTGTCTTGTCAATGATATACAAGAATGTTTCTAGAAGGGGAAAAGGAGGTGATTATCCCTTTGTATAAGGCAATGGTCAGACCACGCCTTGAGTACTGTGTACAGGTCTAGAGGCCTCATTATAGGAAGGATGTAGAATTTCTTGAGTGTGAACAGAGAAAGGCAACAAGATTGGTGAGGGGAATGAAGGGGTCCTCTTACCAAGAAAGGCTTAAGTTCTGCAAATTGCAGTGGCTGGAGACTAGGCACCTGCGAGGTGATCTGTTTGAGGTATATAAGGCCTTGAATGAGTTGAGTATACTGAATTCTGATGGGATTCTTCTGCTTGCTCAGATTATGAACCTGAAGGGGCATAAATTCAAATTGAGGAAAGACAGTTGTAAAATAGATGTGTGGAAATTTTCCTTTAGCCGGCTGGAACAAACTTCCATCTGTTGTTGTGGAAATTGATAGCTTAAATAAATTCAAGGGGGAACTGGACAACCTTTTAAAGGAATGGATGTGTGAAATTGTTTTTTTTTTTTTTTTTTGCCTGATGCTACATAAGCTTGTTTTCTTGCATCACATGCCTCCATTACTACTACTACAATATCCTTGAGAAAATCCCACATTATTATTATCATTGTTGTTGCTCTTATATTATTTCTCCCTGATTGGGGGATTCCACTTTGTGACGGGTACTGCTACCAAGTACACAAGGTGGTTGTAATGTCTGGTGTTACTGTTGGTCGAGGAAATCTCTGACTATCCTACAAGTGTTCAGGATTGCAACTTTCTGGAGTTCCTTGTAGGTGTTCTCTGGGAGACCTATTGCTGCTCGGCTGCTATATAGAGTCTTTGGCACCATACCTGTGGTTGACACGATGATTGGGATGGTCGATACGCCTTGCATATGCCACAACTCCTTGACTTCATGTCTCAGGTTTGTGTACTTCCTAATTTTTTCCTCATATGTTTTCTGGACATTGCAATGTTGGGCACCGCTATGTCAATCAGGTAGGTTGTGTCTATGAGTGTATTCAGTCTGAGTGATCACCTTGCAACCTGCGGTGATGTGTTGAATCGTTTCTGAGGCCAGGTGGTATCGTTGAAATGTGTCATCTGACATTCCGGGCTCCTTTGTGATGTATTTTCTATAGTTTCTGGTGTTGATTATCTGGTCTTGGATGGCCAGCATGAATCCTTCAGTCTCGGGGGAAGAGCATCCCGCATGTGAGCCATGCGTTTGAAGCAATGTTATCGATATGATCTTGATGGAAGTCATTGTAGTGTCTGCCATGGAGTGTCTTCTTTGCCCATCTTTCTAACTTCATTTCTTGTGCCGTCTGGGTGGGTGGGGGTCTCATCGCTTAGGTTGAGTGGGGTATACCACTTATCTATCTTCCTTATGGCCTGGTGGAGTGGTGCTGTGTTGTTCTTGAAGTAATCCTTCAGGTTAACTATTGCTGTTTTCTGTTGCTCTATCAGGTCTATCAGGCCCCTTCCTCCTTCTTTCCGAGCTATTGTTAGTCTCTCCACTGCTGACTTCGGGTGGTGTTTGCTGCTCTTGGTCATCATTGTCCTTGTCTTTCGCATGATATCTTCTAGCTTGGTGTTAGTCCGATATATGACCCCGAAGGTGTATGTTAGTACTGGAGCTGCATAGGTGTTTATGGCTTTAACTGTGTTCCATCCATTCAGTTTTGCTTTCAACAGTATACAGCTCTGTGGATAGCCTCCAGCGTTGCACCATTGTTGTCAAGGTAATGTGGCATTATTTGTCGATTGAGATGGTCTGTTACTCTCCCCAGGATTTTATTTGGCCTCTGCTTAGGTATCACATGGGTTTTTGTGGGGTCTATTCCTTCGAATTCTGTTAAGGCCTTCTTCCACTCGTCTTTTATTCTGAATATTATGACTTCGTCTCTTTCCACTTCATCTACTCTGGGTTGTATTTCTTCTTGCTGTTCCTCCTCTTGTTCCATGGTATGATGTTCCTCCTCTGGTTCCATATTGACCATATTCTTTGTGCTTTGTAGTTGATCGCTGACAGCCTGCTTGATTTTTTCCAAGATGGCAGGAGCTATTAGGTTCTTTGTGATGATGGTCCTTCTTTGGCCTGCTAATCGCTGTTCCATGACCTGAATATCCAGGTATCGTTCCAACCACTTGGTATGTAGTCGCGACCTGTACATTGTCATATCAGTCTCTATCCTGGTTATTTCATAGTATGCTCGCATGATGTATATATTCATTTCAATGCTCCACTTCATGCATTTACGTTTTCTTCCTTCCTGGGTGGTCACTAGCGCAGTTGCACAGGAAGCACTTCCAATTGGTGGGGCTGGATGGTTTTTGCCCTTCTCTTGTGGTAGCCTTATGGAGGACAGCGCCACTTGCTCCACTGTCTTGCTCAGGAGACTGTCTCCAACTTTTCGAACCGACTCCTCTGCCTTATTATTATTATTTCACATCTATTTTCGTTCATTCTCTAGTACATCTAGTTTTTATGATGGGACCGATTAGTATTAGATTAGCCATATAATGCAATGATACTGCAGGCTTTTGGGGCACTGGCCAAAAAAAGAAAAAGGATTAGAAAAGTGCCAATATGCAAAGGTGGTTTTAGGAGTGAATTGAGCCATATGGCACAAGAAAGCCTGAAGCTTATGCTACACCAGCCAAAAAAATTCCCGAGTTACCCTGAGAGAGAGAGAGAGAGAGAGAGAGAGAGAGAATTAGAAAGGAATCACCAAGAAAGAGAAGAATGATGATATCCAGCTTAGGACCCTGGGTTTTCCAAACCCATACTCACCAGATGCACTCACTGTTACCTAGTGGTTTGCCTACCTGGATATTAATGAACAAAGAGTCACTGTCAGTAATAACATAGTCAAATATGCATTTTCATCAGAAAGAGAAATATATGTAGTAGATCGATCTTATGCTAATTTCACATCTATTTTCATTCATTCTCTAGTACGTTTAGTTTTTATGATGAGACCGATTAGTATTAGATTAGCCATATAATGCAATGACACTGCAGGCTTTTGGGGCACTGGCCAGAAAAAGGATTAGAAAAGTGCCAATATGCAAAGGTGGTTTTAGGAGTGAATTGGGTAACTACAAACTGATCATGGAAGTAAATGATCAAAACTTCAATGCATGGTCATTGAGTTGGAATTTCAAAGGAAACACAACATGGTTTTATAAAGAGAATATCATGTTTAACCAACCTGATTAGTTATTTTGACACTCACTCATGAGATGGACACAGGAAATAATTTTGACATTGTTTATTTGAATTTTAGCAGTGCAGTTGCATGCAGCAGGTTAGTATTGGGATCACTGGGAAGATTCTTAGGTAGATCATAGGATGGCTGCAGGGCAGTGGGCAGAAGTTTGTGATTAATGGTTACTCTTGAGATTGGTCTGACATTAGAAATGGGGGTTCTCCAAAGGATTGATATTGGGACAGCTATTGTTCTTATTTTCATAAATTAGATCAGTGAAGGGAGATAGAAGGCATCATATCAAAATTTGCAGTGATGTGAAGATTAAGTGGGTAGTTAATGATCAGTGTTAAGGGGACTCCTTCAGGATGGCTTGGAATGGCTTTAAGGATAGTCAGAAAAGTAGCAGCCAAATGAAAGGCCTTGCACTTGGGAAATAGCAACTCCAAAATAAAATATACATTTGGTAATGTTGAATTAAAAAAGTGGAGGGAGGCATTGATTTGAAGGTTAAGATATGAGCATATTTCTCTATACAGCATAGACAAGCAGCAGAGAAGGGCCGTGGTGTCTTACTGTTGATTTTTGAACATTTTCTCATAGAGATGGTAAAGATAGAGCAGTAATAATCCCGCTATATAAGGCAATTCTAAGGCCACACTTGAAATACTGTGTCCAAGTATGGAGACTGTTCTCCCCCCCCCCCCAAAAAAAATCAAGCTTCTCGAAAGATTCCAAAGACACTTAACCCACTGGATGAGATTTGCAGAAATGTGCCCACATGAGGAAAAACTGAGTATGCCGGCTATAGAGCTTGGTAATCAAACACTTTAGAAGGGACCTAATTAAGGCTCTGAGAGGAGAAAGTAAAATGAATCAGATTGAAAATTTCACTGTTATAAATGATTCCAAAACTAGGAGCCATAAATTCAAATTATGGGGAAGAGTTTTAGTCAGCAACTGTTAATTACTGAAATAAATTGCTTCCATGGTTGGTTTTGCTGTTAACTTGGGGGAAATTCAGAGGTCAGTTGGATACCTTCACGAAGAGAAAATCATACAGATAGTTTATTTTTTTTTTGACTGCTGCAGAAAACTCATGACTTCCTTGCGTTGCTGGCTAATACTAATATTAATTCATTTTCACATTTAATTAAGCATCTTAAAATTAAAAAAAAATATATTGATAAGAATATTGCAACTACTGACCTGAAAACATTAAACAATTTATTTAAAAATAAAATACATAGGCATTAAAATAACCATGAAATAAAATCATTATAAGCATAAAAGATATAAAAAGAAATAAAAATGCAAGGTATAGCAGTTAAGAGTAATAAGAATATAATATATGTGAAACAGCACATGAATGATAAAATAAACATACAAGAAGCTTTCAAGGCATAGGGACCTCTTTTTCTATTTAGACTGAAGGAACGATAACAGCCTTTCTTATACCCCAGGAGCTACACCAGTTATACAACACAATGCACATCAAGCCTGGCAGACAAAAGAAAAGAAAAGAAAAAGAGAAGGAAAAAAGAAAAGAAATGGGGTAATGTAATTTAATCGGCTAATCATTCATCAAACACAGTACACGATGACTACCTGCTCCATTATTTACCTGCCATCTCTGTAAAATATTTACCTGCCATTTCTGCTATGTAAAATAATGGCCTCCATAATAGGATGTATTTGTGCCTCAGAATTATGATTAGTAATAGGACCCACAACAGCTATATGGAGGGCCTCTAACCATGAGAGTTAGTGTGCATTACGAGCTACATCCAATATTTCAATTCATCTGAGGGTTAAGATTACAATGCTGCCCAACACAATGCCCCATGACAACAGAGCTGCTAAAATCAGCCTGACAAATAGCCCCCTTCATGCTCAGAAACATGATCACAAAGCCTGTGCTCAGATTCGGCAATGTAACCTACCCCACAATCTGGGCAAGCAATATGGTATACCACCATTGAACAATGCAACAATGGAAGGGTCAGTTTTGTCCTAGGCATAACCAATTGCAATACTCTACTGGGAAATTGTACAGAGCCAATATGGTAATATAAAATCTTGGCAAGATGAGTGGAGACACTTGGATAGTAGGGGATGTACACAGTGGCAACACGAGTTGTCGTGGGATGGATAGTTGCATTTGGACAAATTGACCTGAATTCTAGCGAAGTCAGCCTCTCTGTCAGTGATTTTGTCAGTATGTGTCCAAGCTCAGCAGAACAGTGCTTGTGCTGTACTATACAAGTGTCCTGGCGTGGGCTGATTTATAATTAGTAAACTGACCCCGACACATGGACTTCCGATACATCGAGGTAACCAATTGGCCATTGTTTAATACAGTGTGAGGCTGTCCTGCCGAGCTTAAATACATACTTACAACATCAACAACGGAGAGGCTGAGTTTGCTAGAATTCAGGCTGATTTGTGACTACTCCTCTCCAATTCTGGATGTAATACAAATTCAGTTAATGAAATTGGTTTCCATTCTAGGCACAACTATTCACGTGTTTCCACTGCATACATTCCCTACTATCCAGCTGTCTTCACTTGTCTTGCAAAGATTTACAGTATTACCATATTGATTGTGTACAGCTTCCTGGTAGAAGATTGTGGGGTAGGTTACATTGGCGAATCTGAGCACAGGCTGTGTGATTGTGTTTCTGAGCATGGAGGCACCATTCACCGGGCCGATTTTAGCAGCACTGCTGTCGCAGAGCATTGTAATCTTAACCCCCAGATGAACATCGAAGTATTGGATGTGGTTCATAATGCACGTCACCTCTCATGGTTAGAGCCCCTCCATAGATCCTCTGTTGCTGATCCCATTATTAATCGTGATTCTGAGGCCCGCTTATATCCTATCATGGGGACTGTTGTTTTACATAGTGATGAGAGATAGCAGGTAAATAATCAAGAAGGTGGTCGTTATGTGCTTCATTCAGAGTTGGATGAATGATTGTCTGAAGATTAATAAGATGTGATTTATTGTGCAGTCAGATATGAAATTTTCTGAGCAGTGCAGACAGGCTCCAGAGCAGCTCATGGGGTCTTGTCAATGATAATATACAGGATTTTTCTAGCAGGAATAAGGAGGTGATTATCTCCTTGTATAAGATGATGGTCAGGCCTTACCTGGAGTGCTGCATACAGGTTTTAAGACCTCAATTTAGGAAGGATGTAGAGCTGCCAGAACAAGTAAGAGATTGTTGAGGGGAGCAAAGGGTTGCTCTTACCAAGAAAGGCTCAAGTTCTACAAATTGCAGTGTCTGGAGACTAGGCACCTGCAAGGCGATCTGGCTGTGGTGTATAAGGCCTTCAGTGGTTTAAGCAGGCTGAATGCTGACGGGATTCTTCCTCTTGCTCAGATTACGAACCCTGAGGGGACATAAATTTAAATTGAGGAAAGACAGTTATAGAGTAGATGTGGAGAAATTTGCCTATAGCCAGCTGGTAGTTGATTGCTGGAACAAACTTCCATCTGTCATTGTGGAAGTTGATAGCTTAAATAAATGCTAGGAAGAACTGGACAAACCTTTGGAGCAAATGGATAGGTTAAATGGGAAGTGGTTTTTTTTTTTTTTTTGGCTGATGCCATATAAGCTTGCTTCCTTGCATCATATTTCTACTAATGCGAATTTGTGTCCCCTCATGTGTGCAGTCTGAGCAAGAGGAAGGATTCCATCAGTGCTGATGGAATCCTTCAATCCATTCAAGGCCTCAAAGACCTTAATCAGATCTCCCAAATGGCTGGTTTCCAGATGCTGTAATTTGCAGAATTCTAGTCCCAGCATCAATCAGCATCTTTTCCAGTGAATCCACATCCTTTTTAAAATGAGATTTACAGAATTATACACCAAGATGTGGCCTAAACCATTGCCTTATACAACACAATGATCCCCTCCTAACCCTGCTGGCAAAATTCATCTTTATCATTGACTGAATCCCATGAAATATAATAGCATCTTGTTTACATTGCTCACAGAACTTCTCTAACTATGCAGTTATTCATGGGTCTTTTTCATTCTCTGCTACCCTGAGTGTGTTGCAACCAAGTTGGTATGTTATTCTGAAATTACTTTCACCTATGTGCAGTACTTTGCATTTTTCAATTTTAAACCTCAGTTCGTATTTCTCATCTCATCTGCCTAAATTTGTCTAGATTTGCCCTGATTACTGTCATTAACTACCCAACCAACCTTTGTATCATCTGCCAATTTAGACATTAAGCCTAATATGCCTTCATCAATATCATTAATAAATAAAGAGAACAAAAATGGACCCAGCACTCATGGGGCTCTGCCAGTATGAGTACCATTAGGCCAAGAAGAGTGGCAGTGTCCATTGATAACTACTCTCTGTCTTTTCTCATGCAGCTATTCCTTTATTCATAGTGTCAACTTTTCCCCGTGATGCCACACTGCTTCAATTTGTATAGCAGTCTTTTATGTGCAACAATATCAAAATTTTCCGAAATCTAAGTATATGATGTCAGAATTATTTTTTTCTGACATCATATACTTAGATACATCATATTATTTTAGTTTCTTTGTTACTGTGTCATAGTATCCAATAAGATTGGTTAGACAAGATTTCCACAGTCACAACATGGATAAATCCATGTTGTGACTGCATTCCTGGTCATATAATTTTGCCTTACTTCTTTATTGAGCAACAATGTTGAAGATTTCGAATTTTGTGTAGAATTGCAACAAATTTATCAAGATTTATTTATTTATTTATTATTTTATTTAATTAAATTATTTTAATTATTTAAAATAATTAAATAATTTAAAATAGTTTCAATTTAAAAATTTAAATTCAATAATTTAAATTGAAAAGAATTCTATTTAAATTAATTAATTATTTTATTCAATAATTTAAATTTAAAAGAATTCTATTTAAATTAATTAATTATTTTATTAAATAATTTATTATTTATTAATAAATATATTAAAGATTTATTATTATTTTTATCTGAAATTAAATGATACATGATTTTTTTTTTTTTACTAGATGAAATTGAGTAATATGGCAAATATTCCTAATTTATAATTGCTATTAAACTAAGATTAATATTATAATGCCTGTTGAGGAAAGGCTGTTTTATTCAGTTATTAATTATACATCAAGTATTTAAAAAAAAAAACTTGAAAACTTTCATTTAAAAAAATAAATAACTGTTTCCTTTTCATTTTATTTAGTTATGTGGAATGGAGTCAGCATGAGCCTGAACCTGGAATATATAACTTTAATGGGAATAATGATTTGGTGTCATTTCTTAAAACTGCTGCTGACCAACAGCTTTTGGTGATTCTGAGACCAGGCCCATATATTGATGCTGAAAGAGATATGGTGAGAATATTCATTTAAATATGATGATATTACTGTTTACATGCAAATATTTGACATGCACAGGCTAGTAATGCATCGCAAGAGGAGGAGAGTGATTTAATAAAGCATACATTTTTCGAGCCATACTTGCAATGGTATAGCTCAAAAAATGTATGCTTTATTAAATCTGTTTTTAGCTTTTTCCTCCATTATAACTGGTCATACAACTTGTTAGCTGCACAACAAGTTATAATGCACTAGAATTAACTTTTCAGTCTTTATAAATGTTTACAGGTGTAAATAAATTCAGTTGTTAGTGCTTAGTAATGTGCTTCTCCAAAACTGCTCGACCTCTCATGAAATCCAGAAAATTCAAATCCAGAGCCTCTCCTGATCCCCAAGACATTTGTTGTATTTTCAAACCAGATTTAAAGAGTTCATGTTTCTTTTCATTGTTAGTCCTAAATTTTTTTATCTGTGAAAAACAACTTTTCAAAATATCTATTTTAACCAAGTTAATTACAAATTCCACTATTATTTCAAGTTTTAGTAACAGAGGGAAGTACTTTTTCATATCTTAAAATTGTAAAAAGAATTATATTCAACAGTTAAAAAAATTAACCAAGTAGAAGAAAGACTAAGCTTCATAATGATTGCAATAATTTATTATTATTATTATTAGTAGTAGTAGTAGTAATAGTGACAAATGATGCAGCCAAAAAAAAAAAAAAACTAACACTTCCCATTTTGCCTGTCCACCTTCTCTAACAGTTTATCCACACACACACACACACACACTGTGTGTGTGTGTGTGTCTGAGCAAGAGGAAGGATTCCATCAGAAATGACCTTATCCATTCAAGGCTTTAAACACCTCAGTTAGATCTCCTCATAGGTACCTAGTCCAGATACTGCTGTTTTCAAAACTGAGGACTTTCATGGTAAGTGCATCCTTTTGCTCCCTTCACCAATCTTTGCTCCTCACTGCACCCATTCCAGCAGATCCACATCCTTCCTAAAATGAGGGTTCTAGACCTGTGTGCAATATTCAAGATGTAGCCTAACCCATTGCCTTGTACATTGGGATAATCACTTCCTTATCCCTGCTGGTAAAATTCTATATCATTGATGAAACCCGATGAACTGTCTTGGCAACTTGTCTGCAATGCTTAGAGAACTTCCTATCTAACTGCACAGTTACCCTCAAGTCTTTTTTCATTCTTTGCCACTCTGAGTGTGGTACCACAAAAGCTTTATGGTACTTTAATCTGGTATTACTGCTCCTCATGTGAAATACCTTGCATTTGTCAATATTAAACTTCAATTACCACTTCTCAGCCCATCTGCCTAATTTCTCTAGATCTTAATGCAGTAGCATACCCTGATTACTGTGATTAACTGCCCTTGCCAATCTTTTTCGAAAAAAGTCCAAAGTGAAATTTCCCTTTACAGACTGAAGGTGTTTTCCATTTTACACTTAGGACTGTAATAGTGTCAATGCCTTGTGGCCTTATTTATCTTAGCACTTACCTTAAGCAATCCAAATTACAAATAATCAGGAATAAAAATTAAATATTATAAAAAATCTTCTGTAATACAATATAGGGAAATTTTTGATTTTTAAAAATCATATTCATATCCATATTTCGAATCTTGTTAACAATAAAATATCACTTTTAACTTATTTCACAATAAACATATACATATATACATACATATACATATAAGTATATGTATATAAGTATATATATATATGCCTATATATATATATATGCATATATATATATGCATATATATATATACACATATATGTGTATATATATATATATATATATATATGTATGCATATATATATATACACATATGTGTATATATATATATATATATGTATGCATATATATATATACACATATGTGTGTATATATATATATATATATGTATGCATATATATATATACACATATGTGTATATATATATATATATATATGTATGCATACATATGTACATATATATGCATGTATATAAATATATATGTATATATATATATATATAAGTATATGTATATTTCAGTAAAAAATATTTGCATTTTTTTTTTGGCAGATATTACTGTTTTGGCATCTAACTCTCTTGCCTTCTTTAACTTATAGCATGTATAAATACAGAATTACAAATCAAATGCCTTATTTGAAATTATATCCAGTTTCAAACATTAATGCTTTTCATATTTCATAAATTTTCCTCACTTAGTGATCACTCTCTTTTCTATTTTAGTTACCAGCTATTCATTTAAAAAAGTATTCTCTCTCTCATAGCTACTTTTTATCTTTGGCACTATTGTACATTGTGATGTGTATTTGTATTTAAGCTGAACTGGCAATGACTTTTTATTGCAATAACTTAACAGCTTAACAATACCCAAATATTGCACAATTATAATAAGGATATATTACTATAGTGAAATTATAGTAACCTTTGTTGGATATATTACTTTAATTATGCTCATAAATATGATAAGATAATACCTCACTTTTTAATTAACAGATGAAGTTGATTAGCCTCAAAATTTATTAGCAACCTTAGCTTTCAGTTTCACATTGTTATGTCTACTTACAACGTTATGATATTGTTCTTTGCTTTGGTAATATATACACCTTTCTATAATAGCATCCAATATAATGGATGTTATTCTATGCAATGTATCTAAGATGAATTTACTATAAGTGCTGCTTTAGTTATAAATATTTTGAATGGAATCACTTTGAATAAAAAGGCAATTTCAGTGTAATTATTAATTAAGAAGAACATTGATCATTGATAAAAGCATTCAGAGCAGCACTTTTAATTAGTAAAAAACTATTTAATATTTTATGAAGTATTAGTAATTTAGTTCATATTTGTATTATATTATTATTTTCAAATTTTATTAATCAACTTTCTTTGCAGTTGTGATATAAGTCCCTCATATATATCAGTAAAATGACTGATTATTTATCTTAAATATAAAATGTCTGAAAGCTTATTTTTTTTTTCCATTATATTGGTATTAAAGACAATTTAGCATGGCGCCTCCATAGCCAGGTGGGCAGGAGTAGCAGCAGTGCATAGCACACGCTTCTTGATTAGACCGGGGTTTGAGCCCGTGACCACCAAATACAGAGGATGCGGAAAGGTCAGGGAATGACCACCGCATATCCCCGGAGCAATATGGTCTTAGTTGCTAATGCTCCTAAAAGCCAAAAAAAAAAAATTTAGCATATCAGAAATAATGTCTTTATTTCTTGTGGTAAAATTATTGTTTTGTTGCATTATTTCATTTAATTTGCTTTTGTGTTACATAAACATATTCCTGAAAATGTATATTTAAAAACTGGTTTCACAAATTTAAAGTAATTTTTTTTAACATCATGAGATTATGTACTATTAGTAGTAGTAGTGTTAAAATAATGCAACAAAGCAAACTTATCCAACATAAACAAAAAAAACAAAAAACTACCCAATTCATTTGGCCATCCCTTCTAATAATTTTTAATCCTTTAAAATTATTTCAAACTATCCCCACTCTACTCCCATCAACCAGATGAAAGAATTTCTGGCTGAAAGCAAATATTTACACATCTACACCAGCCATTCTTTTCCAATTTAAATTTATGTGCCCTCAATTCAAGAACTCAGTTCAATTCAAGAATTCAAGTCCTTCTTGCTAAAGGTACCCTTTTGTGCCCCAGACTAACCATGTCTCTCTTCTCTGAAATCTTTCCAACAGATCTGTGTTCTTCCTGAAATGAGGTTTCCAAACCTGTATTTGGTATTCCAGATGTGGTCTAACCATTGACTTATGCAATGATATGATTATCTCTTTGTTCCTGTCAAAGTTCCTGCATGTCATTAACCAAATTCAGTGAGCTGGCCTTACAGCCTAATTGCACTGCTCAGAGAACTTCATGTTAGACTGTACAATTACTCCGTCTTTTTCATTCTTCACTAACTTGAATACAGTACCACCTAATTTTTCAATGATCATGCCAGCTTTTGCATCACCAGCAAATGTGACATTAAACTTGTATGCCTTCAAAATCTTTGAACCTTGAGGGACTTCACTAATAACATTAGTTCAAGAAGAGCAGCACCATTTGTGACTACCTGTCTTCTGCCACTCAATGACCATCCCTTTATCCTTAGCAGTAACTTGACAATTTAAAAATTGATGTTCACAAATTTAAAGTGCTGCAATTTGTTCAGCATTCTTTCATATGGAACAGTATCAAAAGGTTTACTGAAATAAAAGTATATGATGTCAAAATCATTTTTTGCTTCCAGTTCCTTTGTGACTTCCTCATGATGACAAATCATATTGGTCATGCAAGATCTTCCCTTAACAAATCTGTGTTGTAATTGCCATATGATTGCATTCCTGTCAAAATGATCCTGAAATACTTCTTTAACCACTGACTCCATTATTTTCCCTGGAACAGAATTGAAGCTTACAGGTCTTTAGTTAATCACTTCACCCTTTTCTCATTCTTTTTTGAATAGGAATGACATTTGCACATCTGCAATCTATAGGGACTTTCCTGAATCCAGGGACACTCTCATGTTTTGCCTCATACTTTTATCCTCACAATTTCTCTTCAAAGTGAACATAGATGCAAAATATACAAGCATGAATGTAGGTATAAAATATTTATTCAGTTTGTTAGCAAACTGAATAGAATCGTAAAAAGTTATACCCTCCATATCTAGTGGACTGATGGTTTATCCTTCTGTTTTTAGTGTTAACATAAGCAAGAATTCTTTGCTATTATTCTTTATATTTTTAGCAAAGGCTTCTCATAATTTTCTTTATCTTGCCTAACCTTCCTAGTGACTTGATTGCAAACTAGTTTATACTTACTGTAGATTTTTGTGTACCCTGATAGTTTATAATATTCTTAATAAAGAATATTATAAAAACTATTAAACTTTTGCTGCCACCATTTAGCATCTGTGGTTATTAACATCAGTTGGTCCCAATGAAAAACTCTCTGTGACCATTGCAGTCATTTTTGTTCCATTATATTATTATTAAACACAATTTATCACGTAAAAATCTTGAGGTATTTTGACAAACTCAAATTCAACAATCCATATAAAAACTGCATGTCATAAATACAGTAACTCCCCAACTTATGTAATACTCGACTTACGCAAATTTAACTTTACGTAAGTTTTTGCCAGCTGGTGCAAACTGAAAAAAATATGGAAACATATTTTGCATCTTTAGGGATAAGTGGAGGTATTGTGAAAATATCGTAATGTGAACCCATTTGTGTTTTTTTTTTTTTTTGTAATTCGTTCCAAGTCCTTGGAAATTGAAAATTTATCTCTCTAAAGGATCATATTTATAATGGAAATTGCAATACACTTTCATCATCGTATGTTCCCGTTATAAGAATCAATTTTGAACGCCTTTGTGATATTTTTCTAAAGCACGTTTCTGAAGGTCACTACCGTAAACCAATAAAAACAATTTCCGGTTAGCACAATCTATTATAAATGAGTAGTAAACTCAATCTTATTGAATTTACAATAATACCGATAACTGGAATTCTGGGGCTTTTTACATTATCGTATTATGGTGACATGTCTTCCCCTTCACTGAAATCTTCAATCATATAAAAAACAAATTTTCAGAAACTTCTCTTCATTCCTATTTATACATTACAATGATGAAGAGAAGGGGACCAATGGAAAGTGCAAGCACTGGCAGTGCCAGGAAACAAAACAAAATTGATTTAGAAATGAAGATGAAAATGATTAAGAAGTACGAAGCAGGACAAAATTTGTCATCTATTGCAAGGGAATTAGGTCTCACTACTTCAAAAGTGAATACTATTTTAAAGGACAGTGCACACATAAAAGAACATGTCAAAGGATGAATGCACTTAAGATCAACAGTGATCACAAAACAGTAAAACAGTGTTATGGTGCTATATTGAAGATGGAACAGCTTCATTAATATGGATGAAAAATCAGATTCAGAAGCAAGTGCCCCTGAGTCCAATGGCCATTCAAGCAAAATCAAGAAGTATTTCTGAAGATATTAAGGATAAGTACGGCAAATCCCAAGCCAAGTTTATCACGTAAACTTGGCTTGGGGTTTGGCGTACCTATTAAGCAACGGGTTGGTTAATAGGTTCAAGCATTGCGCTGGTTTTCAAAACATTAAAGTGTGGTGAAGTCGCCAGTGCCGATTCTGCAGCAGCAGAGAAATTTTGTGATGTGTTGGAAAAATTATTGATGAAGGCGGCTATTCAATGCGGCAAATTTTTAACATTGACAAGACTGCTCCATATTGGAAAAAAATGCCAAATCGAACATACATTTCCAAAGAGGAAAAGACAATGCCAGGTGGCTTCAAAAGATAGGACCACACTCTTGCTTGGGGCTAATGCAGGGGGGGGGATTACAGATTAATACCACTGCTTGTGTACCATTCTGGAAATCCTTGTGCATTTAAGCAATAAAGCCACCCTACCTGTGCATTTCTGATCAAACCAGAGAGCACGGATAACAATATCTCTCTTTGAGAATTGGTTTAAATGCTGCTTCATTCCTGAGGTTGAAAAATATTGTAAAAACAACAATGTTCCTTTCAAGATTTTGCTTCTATTAGATAATGCTCCTGGACATCCTTTGCATCTAGATGATTTCAATTCAAACGTGAGAGTCATATTTCTACTGCCAAATACGACTTCACTCAGCCAACCTATGGATCAGTGTGTTATTTTGAATTTAAAAGCATACTATTTATGCACAACAATTGCTCAGGCATTTTCTGCAGTAGATGGGGAGAAAAATTTTACATTAAGATACTTATGGAAATCTTACATTATTTACCACGCCATCTTAAACATTAATAAGGCCTGGGCGGAAATTATTAAAAGTTGTTTAATTGGCGCATGGAAGAAAATATGCCCATGGCACGTAAAATTCTTCGAAGAGTTTGAAAAAGGCGAATCATATGAAGAGGTTACAGAGAAGATTGTAAAGGTTGCAGAGCTACTTCAGTTGGAGGTTGTTGCCAAAGATGTGGAGGAATTAATAGAGGAAGAAGAGAAGGAATTATGTCACGAAGAACTTATTGACTTGCAGGCATTGATAATGAAAGAAGAAAATGCTGATGAAGCTCAAGATGAACCAAATGAGGAGTTGAGATGCTTCATCACCACAGAGATGGCAATGGCATTTTGTGAAATTGCATCAGCAATGGCGAGGTTTGAGAGGATGGATCCTGACAGCGATCGATTCTTAAAAGTTAACAGGGGTTATTGATATGCTTGTTTGCTACAAAGAAATCTATGATGAAAAGAAAAAAGCCACCGTCCAGTCATCCATTAATATGTTCTTTTGTAAGGTTGAGCGGCTGACCCCTTCTAAATCTCCACAGTCCTCAATCGCCGCAGCGGTGTATTTATCAACTTGAAGACGTTGATTCTGTCAACGATGCTCGAGAGGTAAAACTTACTGACGTTATGCCTGTTTCCTCTCTTTTTTTTTGTAAGTTTCTAATTTTTAAATTTTTTAAATTGCACGCTTTTGTAATTTTTCCTGCACATTAGATAAAAAATTGAATAGATACAATAAATAATTCTATTCACAGGTTCGTCAAACATTTCATTTTCGATTCAATCAATCCAGCGAGCACAGTTGCAAATGCTGCACAAGCATGGGGGAAATTCCGACTTACTTAGAGCCATGGAATGCAATCCTTATGTTAATCAGGGAGTGGCTATAGTCAATTAGGAAAATTGTCTCCATTTCATTAGGCTAAATTATTGTTTTGGTTTGTTTGCTTTCATGCTGCACGCACATTTTCCTAAATATGCGGCACCAAAACTGGTTGTTCACATATTTAAAATAATATTTCAACTAAATGAATCCTCAGTATTTTTGAACTCTTCTTTGTTTATGGGTAGTCATTGTTGAATGTTTCCCCAAAATATCTGAATTACTTTTATGCACTGAATTATAGAAGTTGTATAAATTTTAAGTAAATGATTTTTAGTTAATTGACAATAAATTAAGCAGTATCATAGGAAAGGTCAAGTTAAAGTTAAATGAAGAATGTCATGATATGATATCTGTATCATAGGAAAGGTCAAGTTAAAGTTAAATGAAGAATGTCATGATATGATATCTAAATGAACTTAAGCGATTTTTTTTTTTTTAAATATATGAAAGTGATTCAAATGAAAACCGAAAAAGTAATAAAAATAAAAAAAAAACTTTAAATAATGCAATGAGTAGAATATATATTTTCTTCAGAGTAGTCTCATTGATTCTGTGCACTTTTTCCAGTATTGAACAAAGTTCTTATGGGCCTATATGAGAGCTTGAGGGACAGGGTGGATGCCCTCGAAGAAACTAAATTGAGGGGCCCATCAAGCTCTCAGCTGCCCACATCAACGCCAGAGCTTGCACTTGGGCATCGCGTGACACAGAGACAACCCCCAAGGCAGAATGCGCTGGTCCCGAAGGAACTAGTAGTTGTTGGTGACTCTATTGTCAGGGAAACGGGGAACATGCTTTGTAAAAAAGATAGGTGGAACAGGACCAGGGTATGTCTGCCAGGGGCAAAGGTTGATGACGTTGTAGAGCGAATATCATCTTTTAAGGGCACAAAAGGTGATATAGTTGTACACGTTGGCACTAATAATATTAAGAGTAGGAGACCGGCAGAATTACTTAACAAGTACAGGTCACTGTTGAACAAAAGCCGAGAATTAGGGTTGAATTTGAAAGTGTCAGCAATTCTGCCCAGACACGATAGGAGGGAGTATATGATGAGAGCCTTGTCGATCAATTCGGCCCTGGAAAGATTGTGCAAGGCTCAAGGGGTAGAATTTTTTTCAGCCTGGACTGTACTTGTTAACGGGAGAGATTGCTTCTACAGGGATGGGATACACTTAAATAGAAAGGGTGCAAGAATATTTGCTGATGCTATCGAGGCAGTGTTAGGTGGGTCGGAAACCTGCTAGCTTGGGGGGAGACAAAGACCAATAGATTGACAGTAGCCACTGGCAGAGGTGAAAGAGATCCTTGCACTGCTTCTATTAGAATGAGCAGAAGCCTGAAAAACAAGATGCATGGTATTTCAGAGACTGCTGGGAGCCATTGCGGTACAAGTAAACACATGGGTTGTGTTAGGGTAGCTAAGAATAGAAACAGGTGCAGATATACTTGCGTGTACACCAATGCTAGGAGTTTAGTAAATAAATTTGATGAATTTGAGGTATTGCTCAAAACATCGAAGGCAGATATTGTTGGGATATCAGAGACGTGGTGTCACACAGATATAAGGGATGCGGAACTGCAATTTGGGGAGTACAACGTCTACAGAAAGGATAGACAGGATAGGAATGGGGGAGGTGTTATGCTATTAGTTAAGAAACACATAAAAACCAAGGAAGTGAAGCCAGTCGACATCACTGGACAGTGCAGTGTGGAGTCAGTTTGGTGTGACATAAACATTGGGAGATCAAAATTGAGAGTAGGAGTGTGCTATAGGCCTAATGACTCTGATGAGTATACTAAGGAACTGTACAGGGAAATAGAGTGGGCCAGTAAATCAGGGTGTCTTATAATGGGAGATTTTAATTTCCCAGATATTGACTGGAATTTGGGGGCTGGTTACTCACACACTAGCAGGGCTTTTGTGGATTTATTGGATGATTGTTTTCTACATCAGGATGTTCGGGAGGCAACTAGAGGGAGTAATACTCTTGATTTGATTATCAGCAGTGATTCTTCATGCATTAAGAATCTGCAGATAAATGAACCACTAGGTGGCAGTGATCACAGTGTGCTGAAGTGGGATTTACTCAAAGAGGTAACTACCATTAGGGGTAAAGAGAAGGGTTATTGCTTCCGTAAAGGCGACTACAATGGACTGAGACAGTATTTAAATTCTATACAGTGGGACCAACTGATGATGTTACCAACAGCAAATTCAAAATGGGAAGCATTCAAAGAACTTATCTTGGAAGCTACTAGGCTTTACATACCAACTAAGAAATATTGTTCAAGGTTTAGGCCAAAATGGATGTCAGATGAACTAATGAGGCATATGGCAGAGAAGAAAAATGCATGGGATACATACATGACACAGAAGCCTATGAAAGATACAAGTTGATATGCAACCAAGTTACAAAGGAGGTTAGGCGGGCGAAGGCAGATTACGAGAAATCCTTGGCAAGGGATGCAAAGAAAAACAGCAAAGAGTTCTTTACTTATGTAAACTCTAGAAGGAAGGGGATGAATCAGATTGGTCCACTTGATATTGATGGGTCAAGTGTTGATGATCCTGCTCAGGTAGCTAACAAACTAAATGAATATTTTGCATCGACATTCACACATGAGGAGTTATTCAGCGAGGGGAATGCCAGAGGTGTATTCAACTCTAGCAGTAAGCTACAGAATCTTGAAATAACTGGGAGTAAAGTGGAGGAGAAACTGTTGAAGATAAACACAAGAAAGGCACCCGGGGTGGATGGGATCTATCCAGTTATATTAAAGGAGGCAGCAAAGGAAGTAAGCAAACCCTTAGCCATAATTATGAGAGCTTCCTTGGACTCAGGGGAGGTACCCATAGACTGGAAATGTGCAAATGTGACCCCAATTCACAAAGGACGATCAAAGGCTGACACAAGTAATTATAGACCTGTGAGCTTAACTTCTGTTCCAGGAAAATTAATGGAGGCACTGGTTAAAGAAGCACTGCAGGATCATTTAGACAAGACTTCAGTTATAGCTCAGACACAGCATGGTTTTGTTAAGGGGAAGTCTTGCCTGACCAACTTGATTGGATACTATGATGCAGTCACAAAAGAACTGGATGCAGGGAATAACTTTGATATTATATACTTGGATCTTAGAAAGGCTTTTGATACTGTTGCACATGGAAGACTGCTACACAAATTGGAGCAGTGTGACATTGGAGGCAAATTGCTGCTATGGATAAAGAGGTGGTTGAGGGGGAGAAGACAGAGAGTGGTAATCAATGGACACTGCTCATCGTGGACTGATGTTATTAGTGGAGTCCCTCAGGGCTCAGTGTTGGGTCCATTATTGTTTTCTGTATTTATAAATGATATTGATGATGGTATATCGGGCTTAATGTCCAAGTTTGCAGACGATACAAAGGTTGGCAGGGTTGTCAAGGACACTACTGACACTATGCTGCTGCAACAGGATCTGGAAAGGTTGAGCAGATGGGCTGAGAGGTGGCAAATGAAGTTTAACATTGACAAATGTAAAGTACTACACATGGGAAACAGCAACCCCAGAGCAACGTATCAACTCTGTGGTACAACACTGACAGTGGTAGAGAATGAAATGGACTTGGGGGTGGTTGTGCAGGCAGATATGAAGTTTTCTGAGCAGTGCAGACGGGCTGCAAGAGTAGCTCATGGAGTATTGTCAATGATATACAGGAATTTTTCCAGCAGGGATAAGGAGGTGATTATTCCATTGTATAAGGCGATGGTCAGGCCACACCTAGAGTACTGTATACAGGTCTGGAGGCCTCATTTCAAGAAGGATGTAGAGCTGCTGGAACGAGTACAGAGAAGGGCAACAAGATTAGTGAATGGAACAAAGGGGTGCTCTTACGAAGAAAGGCTTAAGTTTTGCAAATTACAGTGTCTGGAGACTAGGCACCAGCGAGGTGATCTGATAGAGGTGTATAAAGCCTTGAATGGTTTAAGCATGCTCAATGCTGATGGGATTCTTCCTCTAGCTCAGAAAAATCACCTGAGAGGGCATAAATTCAAATTGAGGAAAGACAGATGTAGGATAGACGTGCGGAAATTTGCCTTTAGCCAGAGGGTGGTTGGTTGGTGGAACAGACTTCCATCCCTTGTGGTGGAGGTTGATAGCCTAAATAAGTTTAAAGCTCAGCTGGACAGGTATTTTGAACGAACAGAGGGGTGAAGTGGAAGTGGTTTTTTTTTTTTTTTTTTTTTTGGCTGATGCTGCATAAGCTTGCTTTCTTGCATCAAATGCCTCTACTAATGCTAATGCTATGGAATGTATTAATTGAAGGAAGAATTTTTAGGCTTGAGTTGAAGCCATTTGTGCATTGTCATCTTGGCCCCTTTATTTGACAAGAAATGATGTCCTTGAAGTGTATTTTTTTTCAATGGCTGTAAAAGGTTAAAAACAATATGGACTGTTAGTGCTTGATCCAGCTGCTGGAGTAACCTTTTTAAAGGTTACCAGAATTCATTTTTAGTGTTATTTTAATCGTTTTCTGGCGCAGTATAGCCTTAGTTGTTTTTGCGCCAATAAACACCAAATCAAATCAAATCAAATCCAGCTGCTGGATGAAAGAAAAGCTTCAAATTATCAGCCTGCAATATCATGTTTTGAAACTTTGCAAGAAGTTCCAGGTTTCGAAAAGTTACAAGTCTTGTGTACCATGATGTTTTCATGGGAAAACACATGGTAGACAAGACTCCACCTGTGGAACTCCTCTTGAGACAAAAAAGATCACAATAATATGTTGTGAGTTATGAAGAGATGTCACTGCTGTAAAGTAATTTTACTTCTGTTAAAGAAGTAATTTTCCATGTTGTTGAGTAAAACTCTGAAATACTGTCACTTGCATATTTAAATCGGAAGAAATTATGTTCAGTTGTGCTTTCTAATTCAATGTTTCTATATGTGAAAGAACATTTGAAGCAGGTTGATGGTGATGGTAGATCTATCAGAAATAACAGTGAAGTAGCAAGGTATACGACAAAAGTAATTTTAAATAAATAAATTAGATGGCTTTTTCAGATACCTTAAGGAAGATGCAGCCCACCGGGATCAGGTGAAAATCCTTTATTGTTTTAGTTTTGGATCCTTTGGAATTGATTTCATGTAGTAATGTATTCAAATTTGAGGAACAGAAGCCATTCTTAAAAATTTCATTTCATTTTTTGGTGTGTAAAAGTTCATTTCAAGGTGTGTAAAAGAATATCCACAATGAAGACACAATGGATATTGCTTTTCATATCAAAAATGGTGATGATCATATAATGCTTGCCAGCAGACTTAATAGACTGTCCCTAAGAAGAGGTGGAAGTGTACTGTTCTTCCATTGTAAACTTTGTTATTTTGATTAAGAGTTATTCCCAAGTACTTTCAAAATGTGGCTAAGGTAAAGAAAGCCTGCACGAGAACGACGAGA
Source organism: Mastigoproctus giganteus (assembly GCF_048544385.1). Taxonomy (NCBI): domain Eukaryota; kingdom Metazoa; phylum Arthropoda; class Arachnida; order Uropygi; family Thelyphonidae; genus Mastigoproctus; species Mastigoproctus giganteus. The sequence goes on from NC_143583.1 coordinate 140,381,492, forward strand.
AACGTCGGATAACTTACATGGAAAATCAGTTTCCCGACACTGGACTCTAGTGCTGCTCGCTTGGTAAACAGATGGTAGATGTTATTGGTCTGGAGCAGAAATCGAGAAGGATATATTGATTGACAGGTAGGCTTGGCAAACGATGAAATGATTGATGGTGGGTGCGACAGACGGCAAGCTACTGTATAGTCATTGGTTGGCATTATGATGTGTATTTAATGCCATTAAATTTACCAGTAAAGAACGGTGCATAATTGTTTTGTAATAAACGGTGAACAGGTAATAGTAGTGATGAATCTTTTAAGGTACTGATTGACGTTATGATATGGGTGTATCCGCACGAGTGTCTTTAAAAATAAAAGTACAGTAATAAAAAATTAATATTTTGTTAATAAACAATTTATGTGCTAGCCCACCCATGATTCTAAAGAAAAAAGGTTAGGTTACCCCTCCATTTCGGGAGGGGTTCAAGCTCCCATGGGATTCAAGTGGAGGTAACCTGACCTTTTTTCACCATTAGGGCATATTATTGAACAAGAAAATAAAAATACAGTCATAAAAAAAATTTATTTTTTTATGAATGTATTTCTAAATATGACTGATTCTAAAGAAAAAAAGGTTAGGTTACCGCCTACACTTCGGGAGGGGTTCAAGCTCCCATGGGATTCAAGTCGAAGTAACCTGACCTTTTTCACCATTAGGGCATATTATTGAACAAGAAAATAAAAATACAGTCATAAAAAAAATTTATTTTTTTATGAATGTATTTCTAAATATGACTGATTCTAAAGAAAAAAAGGTTAGGTTACCGCCTACACTTCGGGAGGGGTTCAAGCTCCCATGGGATTCAAGTCGAAGTAACCTGACCTTTTTCACCATTACGAAATACTGTAATTGTGGAAAAAGGTTAGAGCATGTGCGATTAGGACAAGTTACCATTAGTGCTGCTAAAGTGATACTAAACCGATGTTATCGTGTGTTGTGTTCGTGCACCAATCAGCACATCATTTGCCATGCCTACCTGTCAATCAATATATCGTTCTCGACTTTGCTCCAGACCGATAACATCTACCATCTGTTTACCGGGTGAGCAGCGCTAGAGTGCCGTATCAGGAAACTAATTTTCCGCGTAAGTTATCTGACGTTTCTCGTCGTTCTCATGCAGGCTTTCTTTAGCTTTGCCCAAAATGCTTCATGCATTCTCATAACTAATACCCAAGACTTTGGCAAGTTTTCTGATTGTAATTCATCTGTCTTCAAGGATGTAGTAGATGCTGTAGTCACAGTAGTCCATTAGTCATATCAGTTATAAATTTTCATGGATGGCCTGGTGTAAGATCATTTCTGTGGATATTATGTAGGAGGATCATGTTCTGTTCTGGTTCTATTTTTGAACAACTTATGCCATCTAAATACAGCAAATCTGAGTTCACCAGATACCCCATAGCTTTTTTTTTTTATTTTATAGAAGTTCTAATGTTTCTGTTGGTGTTCTGTCAGTAGAATTTCATATTGACTTGCTCTTTGTTTATTATTTTTCTTGTGCGTATATTATTTTTGTTTGAATTTATTGCTGATTTTCAGAAATTATTGTGGACCAGCAGAGACAAAAACAAAATACATTAGAGATGAATATCAGTTAGGTTTGTATATACTTTTTCTTAATAATCATTCTAATGTATTTCATTCATGTGTGAATATACATTTTGTATAGTGAAAATAGCCTCAATCCTTTTTTTAACATTCTACCTTATGAGAATGAGCCAAAAAGTAATGCCTGTTACTTCATAACCTCAGTTCTGGCTGTTGCAGAGGTTCCAACTAAGTTTTCCATGTAACTAGTATTTTCTAGTTAGTGCATGCAGAGTGCATTTTTCTGTGATTGTTCATTCACAAGGTACGCCATTTTAAATATTTGAACTGCAATTGAGAAAAAAAAAGAAAAGAAAATGAGTGGAAGTTTAACAACTTTTGTCCCATTGTTTTTGCAGAAAGGATGCATTTTTAGGCACATTAGCAGACATATATACATATTGCCTATTGTGTTCACCATGTCCATCCATCCTTCTGCATGTTAAAACTCAATTCCCAATGGATGGATTTTCATGAAATTTTATATTGGAGCCTTTTAGAAAGATTTGTTGAGCAGCCTAAATTTCATTTAAATTGGACCAATACAAATTTGACAGTATTCCTTTGACCTTTCATTCATGTGTGATAACTTGACTCCCAGTGGATTGATTTTTATAAAAATTTTATAATTTGTTTTCATATATATCACATAGGCCATCCACATACTGTATATTGCAGCTGAAGCAGTGGATATATGTTGTTGCTGTGTTGCTGGCTGGAGCAATGAATGGGCAATGTGGCAGATATATAGGAACAAAGTTTTCTCAGTTCATGCATAAACCTTGTTGCTTGCTTTTTTCTCACTTTTTTTTTTTTATTATAGATCATGAATTATTCATGATCATGAATAGACCATGAATTCAAATTGAGGAAAGACAGTTGTAGAATAGATGTGTGGAAATTTGCTTTTAGCTAGCTGGTGGTTGATTGCTGGAATAAACTTCCATCTGTCATAGAAGTTGATACGGCACAATATGGCCCAGGAGGCTCTTGTGCCAAAAAACCCAACAACAACAACAACAACAAGAAGTTGATAGGTTAAATGAATTCAAGGCAGAACTAGACAAACATTTGGAGTTAATGGATGGGTGAAATGGGAAGGTTTTTTTTTTTTTTTTTGCTGATGTTATATGAGCTTGCTTTCTTGCATGTTGCAACAGATTTGACTCTGAGGAAGAAGTTTGAGCAGCCATGAACAGATGGCTTCTCAGCTGAAAAAAATTTACCTGAACAGCATACAGAAACTTTATAAGTGCTAAACAGAACATACTGAATTAGGTGGCACATGTGTAGAAAAAATTATACATCAAATTAAAGATAACTTTTTTTATCTACAAATATATATTTTTTTCTTTTTCAATTATGGAATGTATTTCTTCAAAATTTATACAGTAAGAGGCATTACTTTTAAGTCCACCCACACAAAAAATTAGCCTGTAATATTTTAGGTTATTAAAAATTAACTTTATATGCCAGAGATGAGTATTATTTATAGCTTGTGCGCACGCACACACACACACACACACACACACACACACACACACACACACACACACACACACACACACACACACACACACACACACACACACACACACTTAATTTAATTTAATACAGGCATATTTGAAAAGAGAGACTTGTAAGTGAAACATGTTTGAATTTAACAATTCTCTTTCTTGTTTGACTTCATGGTGAGGGGCCACTTACCAAACTCAAAGTTGTCTTACCATCTCTTATTCCTTGGCTTTCTGCTTGACCTGAATTTTTTGGATTCATAATGCATTCTATTTAAGCCATTTGTTGTTTTCCAGCTGATACCTTCTATATGTGACAATTTCTTCTATTATATATACCATTTTTTAATTTACTGCAAATGGCGATGTTCTCAATTTCATCTAGCCTTGAGTTTACAACAGTAGGTTTTGGAACTTTCAGTTTCTACTATCACTGTCTTTTTCTTATCACTTTCCCCATGTCCATGTTTCACTTCCATATCTGCCAAATACGGAGGATGTGGAAAGGTCAGGGAATGACCACCGCATATCCCCGGAGCAATATGGTCTTAGCTGCTAATGCTCCTAAAAACCAAATAACAACAACAACTTCCATATCCAGTGATAAGTTTTAAGAGTACTTTATACATTTTCATAATATGTGCATGTGATCATTTTCTTGCACAGGTTTTTTGCAATATTCCATTGTGCGAAATAATTTTAAAGTCTTTTTTAAGTCTTTCTCACTATCCAGGATAATTATATTTCCCAAGTTATTTGAATAAGAAATTGGAGAAGTTTGACTTCTGGGAGGGCTTACTGGTGGAACGTCACTGACAATGCTAAGACCCACCCTGGGTTATAACGCCAGAAGAAGAAGTTATTTGAATTCCTTTACTTGTTCAATTGATTTATTGTTCAGGACCAGTAAGCATCTTACCATTTCTTTTCCCATAAAGGTTGTTGATTTAAGTGAAGAATAATACAGCAGGACCAGTGGAGGCAGTAACTAAGATAATTTAATAAGTTAAAATTAATACAAGAAGTTTTAAGGTGACGAACACCTTCCTCAGCAAGGAAAAGTAAAAATATACTTACATACAGAATTGCAAACATAATATAAATGTTAAGAATAGAATAAATACTAAATAGGCTGTGTGTGCTCGGATGACTTGGAGAGCATGCACGTGAACGCGAGATTGTACAGACATTCATTCACTAGATAGGGTGCTTATTGTTGGTGAACACGGCGTATATGGGATTGCTGTCAGCGTTTGTCGTACTTCAAAACTATTGACTAAAATAGGGTGTGGCCTTGTACCTAGCAATTTAAGACTTTTGGACAGCTGGATATATTTAATGATTCTAACCATAGGTGGTGACGGTAGTGCCGAGATTGGTCGATTACCTCACAATCGCATCTGGGGTTGAGGTCATGATGAGTTGACCAAAAATGTTCTGCGATTGTGGAGTGCTCAGTATCACCCAGGCAGATAGACCTATCATGTTCCGTGAGGCAGTCCTGAAGACGTCTGGAGCTCTCCTCTATATAGCAATTGTCACAAATTACGTGGTATACAATTCCGCTGCGTAAGAGAGGGGGCGATGGGTGTTTTTATGCTCAAGACCAGAGATCGTAAGCTCCTACTAGGGAGTTGTATGCATGAAACTCACTCAGGATCTTAGAAATCTGGTCTGAGGCGCCCGAATAATAAGGAATATAGGCAGTAGGTACACTGTCACCGGGGGGGGGGGGTATGAGGGCGCTGGGTGAGTTGCAAACTCTTGTGCTTGTAGCAGGCACCTGTCTAACACACAGGCTGGGTATCCACAGTTGGCACAGTTGGTTAGATCAGCTTTTACTCTAGAAACCTTGGTGTGCCTGGCTTCCTCTGAGCTGGAATGGCTCCAAGCTCGAGAGAGCAGAGTGCGTGCGGTACTGTTTAGATGACAAGGGACATGGACTTACCTGTAGTTAGTGAATTGCCCACAGCACATTGACTTTAGCAATATTAGCAGCAAGTGATTAACCTCTGAACAGATCAATGTTCTCGCCTCTGGTAAGAAGTTTGCCATTCTACCGTCAACACTGCCAATCACACAAATTGCCATGGGAGTAGAGGCATCCTTAGCCAACCTCCCTGAAGAGACTGCTAATGACATCCACTTCAGAATGGCCTCTGTTCTTCATGCACAGTCTGCAAACTCTAACCTCAACTGCTAGCAACACGCTGCTCTTAATTCCATCCAGAAAGACAACACCATCATTGTGCTTCCCACCAACAAGGGACATCGCACGGTTATACTGGATCGTTTGGAGTATTTGAACAAGATCCCAATGTTTACGAGCCTGTAAGTGACCCACCCATCAAAGTCTTAGGGCGACTAGAATCAAACATTATCAAGTTGATCTGTGAGTGGTTCAAATCGGACAAGATCTCAGTGTCGACAAGATGGTAGTTGCATGCCACGGGCTGCCAGTTTCCGCAATTCTATGGCCCGCCAAATATTCATAAGCCGGGAATTCCTCTCTGACCCATCATGTCCTGTTGCAATTTGCCGACATACGAACTATCAAAACATGTCGCCTGTCTCCTAACACCCATAGTGGGAAATAATGCCCATATGGTCTCCAACAGTGAGGAGTTCCTTTGCCTCATCAAACAGGTTACAGTTCCTGATGATGAGATCATGGCATCCTTCGATGTTGTCTCTCTATTTACATCCATTCCAGTCCAACAGGCCGTCCTTTGTACCAGATGGCTTCTAGAGAATGATCCCAGCCTATCGGATAGAACATCACTATCTACAGAAGACTTCTGTGCAGCCCTTAACCTATATTTGTCAGGTGGTGTCATCGCATTTGGCGATTTTCTGTACAAACAGATACATGATACGGCTATGGGCGCCCCTGTCAGCTCCGTCGTCGCTAACATCACAATGAAGGAGTTAGAGGAACACATATTCCTGAACCCGCCTGTACCAATTACTATGTGGTGCAAATATGTTGATGATATTTTCACCATCATCCCCCCGTGGTTCAGGTGCGGCACTGTTGGAGTACCTTAACTCCTTATCCCCCTTCATCCAGTTCACTGTAGAGTTGGAAGCAAACAGGTTCCCTTCATTTCCTGGATAATTTGGTGAAACAAGCAGGCCAACACCTGGAAACCTCAGTATACCGAAAGCCAATATGGTGCGGGCAATTCACTAACTACAGGTCAGCCCATGCCCCTTGTCAGCTAATCAGCACCGCACTCACTCTGCTCTCTCGAGCTTGGAGCCATTCATTCCAGCTCAGAGGAAGCCAGGCACACCAAGATTTCCAGAGTAAAAGCTGATCTAACCAACTGTGAATACCCAGCCTGTGTGTTAGACAGGTGACTGCTACAAGCACAAGAGCTTGCAACTCACCCAGGGCCCTCGTACCCCCATGACAGTGTACCTACTGCCTATATTCCTTATTATTTGGGCACCTCAGACCAGATTTCTAAGATCCTGAGTGAGTTTCATGTGTACAACTCCCTGGTGGGAGCTTACAGTCTCTGGTCTCGAGTGTAAAAACACCCATCACCCCTCTCTTATGCAGCGGAATTGTATACCACGTAACTTGCCATGATTGTGGCAGTTGCTATATAGGGAGAATTCCAGACGTCTTCAGGACTGCCTCACAGAACACGATAGGTCGATCTGCCTGGGTCGATCTGCTCTCACTGAGCACTCCGCAATCGCAGAATATTTTTGGTCAACTCATTATGACCTCAACCCCAGACACGATTGTGAGGTAATTGACCAATCTCGGCACTGTCACCACCTATGGTTAGAATCGTTAAATAGATCCAGCTGTCCAAAAGTCTAAAAACGCTGCAGAGGTACAAGGCCACACACAGTATTTTAGAGTCAATAGTTTTGAAGCACAACAAATGCTGGCAGCAATCCCATATACCAACAATAAGCTCTAGTGAATCAGTAACAATAAATGAATCAGTAATAATCAGTGAATCAGTAACAATAAGTGAATCAGTAATAATCAGTGAATCAGTAACAACAATAAGATCTAGTGAATGAATGTCTGTACAATCTTGCATTCATGTGCACGCTCTCCAAGTCATCTGAGCACGCACAGCCTATTTAGTATTTATTCTATTCTTAACGTTTATATTTTGTTTGCATTTCTGTATGTATGTATATTTTTACTTTTACTTGCTAAGGAAGGGGTTCGTCACCCTGAAAGCTTCTTGTATTAATTTTATCTTATTAAATTATCTTAGTTACTGCTCCTCTGGCCCTGCTGTATTATTCTTTACTGGCCCTGGTGTATTATCCTGCTGTATTATTATTCTTCACTTAAACTATGGAAACCATTGCCACAGGCCCATTCTCTTTCGGTTATTGATTTAGTTTTATATATTACAATTTTCATATGTTTTCCTCTTATATTAGTACTAGCAGTAGTATTGACAGCTTTATGCAAGGAAGGAAAGTTTATACAGCACTAACCAAAAAAAAAATATATATATATATATTAACTCACTTTTTTCCCCATTCCTGTCAGTAGTTTGTTCAAACCTTCTTTAAATTTATTCAAACTACCCACTTCCACAACACTGTGGAAAGTTTATTCAAACAATCAGTTAATCTTTGACTGGATGCAGATTTCTGTACATCTGTTTTCAACTATCCTTTTCATTTTAAATATTTATCCCCTTATGTGGGTTATCTCAGAAAGAGTAAAGATGTCATCAGCATTAAGTTTACTTAACCTTTTTAAAACCTTATGCACTTCAATTTGATTGCCATGCCGATGCTTTGTTTCCAGAGATTGCAATTTACAGAACCCTGTTCATTCTTGGTAAGAATATCAGTATCCTTTTGCACCAACTAATCTTGTTGCTCTTCTCTGTGCTCTTTCCAACAGATTTATGCCCTTCCTAAAATGATGTTTTCAAACTTTTATGCAGTATTCCAGATGTGGTCTTATCATTGCCTTATACAATGGGATAATCACTTCTTTGTATATTATTTTAGTTGATAAAGTTTCTTTGAAATTCATTGCTATTTTTTAACAGAAATTGCCATCTTACAGTAAGTTTGCCTGTTATCTTCTTTTTAGTCCTTTTATATTTCCTTCACCCCACTCTATTCATTTCCTCCATTTAAATATTAGAGTACCAGTGAGCATCCACTTTCCTGTATCAGTCCCTTTCCTCTTCTAATTTCCTTTGAGTAATTATTATTTTTTTGCTTAATTTTTATTCCTTTGAGTAATTATTATTTTTTTGCTTAATTTTTATTCTAGTGGCCTGTAGCATTATCTTAATTACTTGAATTACATGTGAGGAATATTTGAGTTCAATCAAATCATTTATCGATTTCTATCTATTAATTCTATTATTTTTTCTCATGTGAATAAAGACCGTTTGTGTTTACAAATCGTACTCAGTGGATTTTTCCATAATTTTTTTTTTAATGTAAAGGTTGGGTTTATGCATAATCATCCTTTCTTGAATCTGTGTTTTTCCTTGTCCTAATATATTTTCTATTTGAAGAGTTATTTTATTTAATTTTTTTTAATGTTAAGATAAATTTAATAGCATGCATTAAGAATAAAAATGCCTCTTATAGTTATCACAGTCATATTCTTTTCTCTTCTTGAAAATTTTTAATACTTATTGAGGTCCTCCATTTGTTTGGTATATTTTTCTTTTTCCATACGCAATTTAAAAAGTCCATTCCTCTTGATTTAAATTCTTTAGAGCTATATTTATATAATTCTGCACTGATATTATCCTCTCCTACTGCCTTTGTATTTTTTTATTTTATCACTGTTTACCATTTCAACCATACTAATTGTTTCTTGGCTTTTATCATTGTTTAGGTTTAAATTTTTTTTGTCTTCCAAGTAGTGTCCTATAATGCTCTACCCATATTTATTTCTTGGGTTCCATAGACTTATAATTTTCTTTTGTATCTTATTGATTTCATTTGTTTATGACTTTGTATTCCTTTCAACTGTAGGCCATTTATATTATTTTCTAGTTTACTGGAAAATTTTTGACAATCATTCCTTACCCTTCTAGTCACTCTTCTTACTATTGCTCTAATACATTTATATTCTGTTTCATTATACTATAGTAGTTTCCATCAGTATTCTTCCAGTTCCTGTTGTTTTGATTTGTAATTTTGTAATGGAGATTGAGGTGTCGTTTCAGGTAGACCACTTTACATTCTACCCATTTTTGTACAGTGACTCACTCAGCACCAGCATATTTTCTCCAATATATATTGTAGAGATGACATCAGAAGTTTTGGCTCAATCAGTAACCATGAGTACATCATCCATCATCACCACTCTTTGATGCTCACACTGTTGTCTATGTGGTAAATTGTCTTGACAATTTCATTAAGCCTTGTTAAAAAATGTATACATGTAATGTATATATTTTTTATTGTATATATTTTGTATATATATATACAAAATATACATTGCACATATATTTTATATATATATATATATATATATATATATATATATATATATATATACAAAAAAATACATGTAATGATCTCAAGGAACACTAAAAGAGTATAGTTTAAAGTGAATAACCTGCAATGGGCAGTGTTGAATTATGTTTAAAATTTCTCAGAAACACTTTACAGCTGGTTAAGATATTTGACATGCTGAGTACGAGTGATTTTACAGAGACCAAATATGTAATTTTTACACATGCATGAAAAAATAGTGGCTACATATGACCATGCACCAATGCAGCTTACGTGGAACATTACTGTCAATACTGTATCAGTGCAGGAGGTGAACTACTATGAAGGAAACTTTGAATATTAGTACATTTTTTATGTAGAAATTTTTGTGGCATTGACCAAAACATCCATCTTATACGTTTTGATATATATTTTGGAATATAATTTTTCTATAAATTTATTAACATCAGTTATATACACAGGGAGGCCTACCTTATTGGTTATTAAGAAAAAATTCCAATATGCAACTACGAAGAAGTGACCCAGGTAAATTGAACTGTTCATTTTATAATATTTTAGGATATAATTTGCAGCTTACTTTTATTTGCATATTGAGAATTTCATTTAATGGTTTTAATACAAATATAAGTTAATATTGTAGGACATTTAAAAAAATATAAAAACCATAGGTGACTATGGTTTCTATAGCTAATATGGAATATAAAAAGAGTAAGCTTTTCTTTAAATTAATATATATTTTAACTTAAGAATTGTCACATCATGTCAGAAGTTAGTATTAATAGTATTAGTAGTGGCAATGATGCAAGAAAGCAAGCTTATTATACAGAATCGGCAAAAAAACAAACAAACTCCCATTTCATCTATCCATCATCTCCAGTAATCTGTCTAGTTCTGCCTTGAATTTATTCAGACTATCCATTTCCACAACAACGGATGGAAGCTTGTTCTAGCAATCAACCACCTGTTGGCTGAAGGCACACTTCCGCACATCTGTTCTCAACCATCCTTCCTCAGTTTGAATTTATGTTCCCTCATTTGCATAGTCTGAGCAAGAGGAAGAATCCCATCAGCACTGTAGTAGTAGTAGTAGTAGTAGTAGTAGTAGTAGTGGCACTTGATGCAAGAAAGCAAGTGTAGGAGCTTATGCAGCATCAGTCAAAAAAAAAAAAAAAAAAAAAATCACACCATACCCTCCAAATGCCTGTCCAGTTCCTCCTTAAATTTATTTAACCTATCAACTTCCACAACGACAGATGGAAGTTTGTTCCAGCAATTAACCACCCGCTGGCTAAAGGCAAATTTCCGCACATCTATTCTACATCTATCCTTTCTTAATTTGAACTTATGTCCCCGTAGGTTCGTATTCTGAACAAGTGGGAGGATCCCATCAGAATTCAGCGTGCTCAACCCATTCAAGGCCTTATAGACCTCAATCAGATCACCGCGCAGGTGCCGAGTCTCCAGCCACTGCAATTTGCAGAACTTAAGCCTCTCTTGGTAAGAGGATCCCTTCATTCCCCTCACCAATCGTGTTGCTCTTCTCTGTACACGCTCAAGCAAATCTACATCCTTCCTAAAATGAGGCCTCCAGACCTGTACGCAGTACTCAAGGCGTGGCCTGACCATTGCCTTATACAGAGGGACAATCACCTCCTTTTCCCTGCTAGCAAAATTCCTATATATCATTGACAAAACCCCATGACCTGCCCTAGCAGCCTGTCTACATTGCTCAGAAAACTTCATATCTGACTGCACAATTACTCCCAGGTCTTTTTCATTTTCTACCACCTTAAGTGTAGTACCACACAGTTGGTACGCTTCTCTGGGGTTACTTCTACCCATATGCAGTACTTTGCATTTGTCAAGGTTAAACTTCAGTTGCCACTTCTTAGCCCATCTGCCCAAATTATCTAGATCCTGTTGCAGTAGCACACTGCCATTACTGTCATTAACAACCCTGCCAACCTTCGTGTCATCTGCAAACTTCGACATTAAGCCTGATATACCTTCATCAATATCATTGATAAATATACAAAACAACAGTGGACCCAACACCGAACCCTGTGGGACTCCACTAATAACATTAGTCCACGAAGAGCAGCACCCATTGATTACCACCCTCTGTCTTCTCCCACTTAACCATCCTTTTATCCATTGTAGCAACTTACCCTTAATACCATTCTGCTCCAATTTGTACAGTAGTCTTCCATGCGCAACAGTGTCAAAAGCTTTCCTGAAATCCAAGTATATGATATCAAAATTATTTTTTGCATCCAGTTCCTTTGTGACCACATCATAATAACCAATCAAATTTGTCAGACAAGACTTTCCCTTAACAAACCCATGCTGTGTCTGAATTATTGCTGCAGTCTTGTCTAGATGATCCTGCAATGCATCTTTAACCAGTGACTCCATTATTTTACCCGGAACAGAAGTTAAACTAACTGGTCTGTAATTACTCGTGTCACCCTTCGAACCTCCTTTGTGAATTGGGGATACATTTGCACATCTCCAGTCCGTGGGAACCTCCCCTGAATCCAAGGATGCTCTCATAATTATGGCTAAGGGTTTGCTGTTGAGCTTGCTCAAACCATTCAAAGCCTTAAGCACCTCAATCAGATCACCTTACACATGCCTAGTCTCCAGACACTGCAATTTGCAGAACTGAAGCCTTTCTTGGTAAAAGCACTTCTTTGTTCCCCTCACCAGTCTCACTACCTTTACCCCTGTTAGCAGAATGCCTGTATATCATTAATAAAAAAATCCATGAGCTGTTTTGACAGCTTGTCTGCACTGCTCAGAGAACTTCATATCAGACCTGCACAATTATCCCCAAATCCTTTTCATTTTCCATCACCCTGATTATAGTACCACCCCATTGATATGTTAATCTGGGATTACTGTTACCCATATGCAATATTTTGCATTTGTCAGTGTTAAACTTCAATTACCATTTCTCAGCCCATCTACCTAATTTTTCTAGATCTTGTTGAGTAGTGTACCTCATTACTGTCATTAACCACCCTACCAACCTTTGACATTAATCCTCATATACCTTTAACAATATCATTAATAAATACAGTAAACAACAATTGATCCAGCACCGAATTCTGTGGAACTCCACTAATAACATTAGTCCATGAAGAGCAGTGTCCATTGATAACCATTCTCTGTCTTCTCTCACTCAATTATCCCTTTATCCATAACAGTTACTTGCCCTTAATGTCACACTACTCCAATTTGTGGAGCAGTCTTTTGGGTGGAACAGTATCAAAAGTTTCTCTGAAATCCAAGTATATGATGTACACGTATACTTAAAGGTGTAACTACCATCAAGGGTAAAGGGAAGAGTTTTTGCATTCATAAAGGTGACTGCAGTGGTCTCAGATAGTTTTTAAATTCAATACCATGGGCCATATGATGATGTTACTGACAGAAAGTTTTAAATGGGAAGTATTCCGGAAAGTAACCATAGAAACTACTAGGCTTTTCATACCAATAAAGAAATACCGTTACAGGCTTACACCTAAATGGATGTCAGATTAACTGATGAGACTTGTGGCAGAGGAGAAAACAGCATGAGATGCATATAAATTATCAGGTAAAACAGAAGCCTATGGTGGATATAAACTAGTCTGAAATCAAATGACAAAGGAGGTTAGGTAAGCTAAGGCAGATTACAAGATGTCCCTGGCAAAGAATGCAAAGGAAAGTAGCAAAGACTCTTTACTAAAGTAGCAAACCACTTTACTTTACTTTCTGTCAAGCTACTTTAGTAATGTAGCTTGACAGAAAGTAAAGATTCTATAATAACAGTAGAATAAAAGGGTTGAATCACATTGGCCCACTTGATGTTGATGGTTGAACTGTTGATGATCCAGCTCAGGTTTCTGGCAAATTGAATAGGTAGTTTGCATCTAGATTGATATGCAAGGAGTTCTTTAGTAAGAGGAATGCCAGAATTTCATCAGAATCTAATGGAAAGCTAAGTGATTTTGTGATAACTGAGTGGAAAGTGAAGAAAAATTGTTGAAGCATAAAAAGATGCCTGGTGTGGATGGGATGTCCCATTATATTATATTATGGGAAGCAGCAATGGAGATAAGCAAGCCATTAGCCATAATTATGAGAGCATCTTTGGATTCAAGGAAGGTCCCAATAGTTGATTCAATTTTGGGTTTACTGGAACAACAGCAACCTAGGCTATAATGTGCCAACCATGAGTCCCATTAGTCTGGAGTTGACCAAATGTATCCGCCAGTTCAGAAAAGTTGATTAAACAGTGACAAGAATAATCACAAACCTGTTAGTTAACTTTGGTTCTAGGGAAAATAATGGAGTCACTAGTTAAAGAAGTGATGCAGGACCATTTAGATAGAAGTGCAATTATAGTTCAATCAGAGCATATGTTTGTTAAGGGGAGATCTTGTCTGACCAATTTGAATAAACAAAGGAATTGGATGCAAAAAATAATTTTAATTTAATTTACGTGGATTTTAGGAAAGCTCTTGATACTGTTGCACATAAAAGACTGCTCTACAAATTGGAGCAGTATGGCATTAAGGGCAGGTTACTGCTCTGGATAAAGGGAAGCTGGAGTGGGAGAAGATAAGAGAGTGGTTATTAATGGACACTGCTCTTCATGGATTAATGTTTTTGTCAGTGCTAAGCACTGATTCCTGTGGAGTCTTCCAGGTTCAGTGTTTGGCCCTTTTTTTTTTTTTTTTCTTTTTCTATATTTATTAATGTTATTGTTGAAGATATATCAAGCCAAATATCTAAGTTTGCAGATGATACAAATGTTGGCATGTTGGTTAATGACAGTAATCAAGTAATCTACTTAAGATCTAGAAAAATTAGTTAGATAGGCTAAGAAATGGCAGTTGAAGTTTAACATTGACAAATGCAACATACTGCACATGGGTAACAGTAATCTCAGAATAACTTAGTAACAATGTGGTACAACACTCAGGCAGTAGAAAATAAAAAATACCCGGTAGTAATTGTGCAGTCAGATAAGAAGTTCTTGAGCAGTGCAGACAGGCTTCCAGAATGGCTCATGAGGTTTTGTAGTAGATCTGCTGAAATGCAGAGAATGGCAACCAGATTAGTGAATGGAACAAAATGGTGGTCTTTAGTGTTAGTATTAGTATTGGTAATATGGTGCAAGGAAGCCTAAGGCTTATGCTGCACCAGCCAAAAAAAAGAAGAAGAAAGAATAAAATAATATTAATAAAAAATTAAATAAAATAAATAATTAATAAATAATAAATTAAAAGGAAATTGACAAATTATGTGTTTCCCTCCTCCTTAGGTAACTATCCAGCTGACCTTTGAATTTCCCCCAACTGTTGGCCTCTATCACCCATGTAGGTAACTCACTGGTTAAAATAAAACTTCCTGCAATCCAGTCTAAACATCTTCTGCCCATAACTTTAATTTATGGCCCCTAGTTCTAGAATTATTTATAGCTGTGAAAATTTTGCCCTCATTCATTTTACTTATGCCACTCAGAGCCTTAAACACCTCAATCAAGTCTCCTCTAAGGTGCCTAGTTTCCAAGCTGTGCAACCCACATATTCAAAGTCTTTTCTTATATGGACTCCCATTTGCTGATCTCACCAGGCCAAGTTATCTGCATTTGGACCCTAGTCTTATCAAGGAAGACTCAGTTCTGAAAATTGCAGATTCTGCATATGCACCCCCAAGGTAGTCTAATTCAGTTGCTTAAGGCTTTGAATGGATTGAGCAGTCTTAATGCTGATGGCTTTCTTTCTCTTTCTCAGACTACACATGCAACTGGATATAAATTCAAATTGAGGCAGGATGGTTGCAGAATAGTTGCAGAATGTGGATGGTTGGAGAATTTTTCCAACTATAACAATAAGGTAATTATCCCATTGTGTAAGGCAATGGTTAGGCAGCATCTTGAGTACTGGCATACAGATTTGGAGGCTACATTGTAGGAAGGGGTTGTAGATTTTTTTGGAATGGGTGTGGAGGAGGAACAAGGTTAATCAGATGCATAAATAAGCATCTGAATGCTGAGCATCTGTGAGGAGACCTCTGATTAAAGTGTTTAAGGCCTTTTAATGAGTCAAATAAACTAAATGCTAATGTCATCCTTACTCCTTGGACAATACACACAAAAGGACATAAATTTAAACTAGAATATATGATTGCAGGGTTAAATGTCTAGAAATTTTCTTTCAGCTAGAGAGTAACTGATTGTTTGAATAAACTTCCATTTGTTTGGTGGAAATGTGACAATTTGAATAACTTTAAAGGAGGACCAGACAAATTATTATTGGAATGAATTGACTGAAAGAATAAAGAAGTAAATTTTTTTTAAACACCTGGTGCTCTGTAAGCTTGCTATCTTGCATAATTTTGTCACTCCTCATACTAATATTTCTGTGGTTTGTTTAAGCAATTTTTTTTCTTTTCAATACAGCTTCATATGATAATACAATTTCATACTATAAGTGTAAGAGAATGATGAATCCACCAAGGAAAGAAAAAAAGTGACTTGCCAAGAACAAAGACAATGTTTATTGCAGAATGAAAGCTGACAGTGCTAAACAAAAATTTCATTGAAAGCTTTATAAATTACAATAGCACTATATCACTTGCTATTGCAATATTCATTATTTTTGTTATAGATGTGGAAGTTATGTTGTCCTCAAGTAAAGACAAGATATGATAAAATTTGTAAAAATGTGTATTATTCTTATTTTGGAGGAAACTCAGTGACCAAAATAAACAACAGGCTAAACATAAAGTTTGCCAGACCTGTGTTGAAACATTGAGATTTGGGAAAAATGGTAAAAAGAAGGCTATGAAATTTGAAATTTCCATGATTTTGGCAGGAGCTACAAACCACTGTGATGACTGTTACTTTTGCTTAGTTAATGTAGAGGAATACAATGCAAAAAAAAGTAAGAAGGGCATTGTGTATCCTAATATTCCATCTAACATTAGACCAATCCCATATGGAGATATTTTGCTGATTCCATGCCCTCCACTTATATTGGAGAATCTAGCAGCAGAGAATACTGAAAGTGAAGCTTCTGAAGATAAAACTGAAGTATACACTGGGAGACATTGGGTCCAACCTTCAAATGTTTTCACAGCATGAGCCCAATGATCTGGTAAGAGATTTAAAGTTACCAAAGGAATCTACAGAATTCCTCGATTTGACTTTAGTCAGAAAATTTTCTACCACATGGGATGTTTTTCTCATAGTACAGAGAATGATAACTAATCCCCCCCACTTTCCTAATGACAATTTTTCCCCCCAGTAATATAAATGCCTTAATAAACTATTTAGGAATTAGTTACAATTCTACACAGTGGATAAATTTTATTGATTCAGCAAAGAGGAATCTCAAAGGTGTGTTTCTCCAAAATGGAAATAAAGATGTGTCAATTCCAGTAGCTCATTGTCTGCATTTGAAAGAAACATATGAGAACTTGAAGAAGTTGTTGACAAATATTAAGTATGAAGAACTTGGTTGGTTTGTGCTGACTTTAAAGTAACAGGCATGATACTTGGACAGCAACCTGGCTACAAAAAATGCCTTGCATTTTTGTGTGAGTGAGACTGGGATGTCAGGGTCTGGCTAAAGAGGGGCAGTTTATTGCCAAGATTAAAGAACACAGTCCATAAATGTTCTTTAATCTGGTAGACCCCAAAACTGTCCTCCTTCCACCCTTTCACATCAAATTGGTTTGATGAAGCGGTTTGCGAAAGCTTTAACTCAGTCAGGAGGTAAATTGATAAATTCTCATCAATCACCCAAGAGAAGCTAAAACAAGGTATTTTTGTTGGATCTCAACTTCCAAACTGATGAGAGACTGAAATTTTCAGGAAGGTATGAATAAAAGAGAAAAGCAGACATGGATTAGCTTCAGGTCCATCGTTGAGAAGTTCAGAAGAAAAACAAGAATCCATACTACAAGAATATAGTTGAAAATATGTTGGCAAACTTCAAGAAGCTTGGCTGAAACATGAGTGTCAAGGTAAATTTTTTACATACTCACATAGACAAGGGGTAGAATTTTTTTCAGCCTAGTCTGTACTTGTTAACAGGAGAGACTGTTCTACAGGGATGGGATACACTTAAATAGAAAGGGTGCAAGAATATTTGTTGATGCTATCGAGACAATGTTAGGTGGGTCGGAAAACTGCTAGCTTGGGGCGATACAAGGACTTAGATTAACAGTAGCCACTGGCAGAGGTGAAAGTGATTCTTGAACTGCTTCTATTGGAATGAGCAGCAGCCTGGAACACAAAGATGCAGGGTATTTCAGAGACTGCCTGGACTCAGTGCGGTACAAGTAAACATATGGGTTGTGTTAGGGTAGCTAAGAATAGGAACAGGTGAATGTATACTTGCGTATACACCAATGCTAGGAGTTTGGTAAATAAATTTGATGAATTTGAGGTATTGCTCAAAACATCAAAAGCTGATATTGTTGGGATATCAGGAACGTGGTGTCACACAGATATAAGGAATGTAGAATTTGGGGAGTAAAATGTGTACAGAAAGGATAGTCAGGATAGGAAGGGAGGAGGGGTTATGCTTTAGTTAAGAAACACATAAAATCCAAGGAAGTGAAGCCAGTCGACATCGCTGACCAGTGCATTGTCGAGTCAGTTTGGTGTGACATAAGCATTGGGAGATCAAAATTGAGAGTAGGAGCGAGTTATTGGTCTAATTACTCTGATGAGTATATTAAGAAACTGTACAGGGAAATAGAGTGGCCAGTAAATCAGAGAAAGTCTTATAATGGGGGATTTTAATTTCCTAGATATTGACTGAAATTTGTGGATTGGTCACTCACACACTAGCAAGGCTTTTGTGGATTTATTGGTTGATTGTTTTCTACATCAGCATGTTCGGGAGGCTACTAGAGGGAGTAATACTGTTGATCTGATTATCCGTAGTGATTCTTCATGCATTAAGAATCTGCAGATAAAGGAACCACTAGGTGGCAGTGATCACAGTGTGCTGAAGTGGGATTTACTCAAAGAGGTAACTACCATCAAGGGTAAAGGGAAGGGTTTTTGCTTTCATAACAGCTACTACAGTGGTCTGAGACAGTATTTAAATTCTATACGGTGGGACCAACTGATGATGTTACCAACAGCAAATTCAAAATGGGAAGCATTCAAAAAATTTATCTTGGAAGCTACTAGGCTTTACATACCAACTAAGAAATATTGTTCAAGGTTTAGGCCTAAATGGATGTCAGATGAACTAATGAAACATACGGCAGAGAAGAAAAATGCATGGGATACATATAAATTAATGGGTGACATGGAAGCCTATGATAGATATAAGCTGGTCTGTAACCAAGTCACAAAGGAGATTAGGCAAGCAAAGGCAAATTATGAGAAATCCTTGGCATAGGATGCAAAGAAAAACAGAAAAGAGTTCTTTACCTATGTAAACTCTAGAAAGAAAGGGATGAATCAGATTGGTCCACTGGATATTGATGGTTCATCTGTTGATGATCCTACTCAGGTGGCTAACAAACTAAATGAGTATTTTGCATCTACATTCACACATGAGGAGTTATTCAGGGAGGGGAATGCCAGAGGTGAATTAAACTCTGGCAGTGAGCTGGATGATTTTGTAATAACTGAGAGGAAAGTGGAGGAAAAATTGTTGAAGATAAACATAAAAAAGGCACCCGGAGTGGATGGGATCTATCCAGTTATATTAAGGAGGCAGCAAAGGAAGTAAGCAAACCCTTAGCCATAATTATGAGAGCTTTTTTTGGACTCAGGGGAGGTACCCATAGACTGGAAATGTGCAAATGTTACCCCAATTCACAAAGGAGGATCAAAGGGCGGCACAAGTAATTATAGACCTGTTAGTTTAACTTTTGTTCCAGGGAAATTAATGGAGGCACTGGTTAAAGAAGCACTGCAGGATCATCTAGACAAGACTTCAGTTATAGCTCGGATACAGCATGGTTTTGTTAAGGGAAAGTCTTGCCTGACCAATCTGATTGGATACTATAATGTGGTCACAAAGGAACTGGATGCAGATTATAACTTTGATATCATAAATTTGGATCTTAGAAAGGCTTTTGATACTGTTGCACATGGAAGACTGCTACACAAATTGGAGCAGTGTGACATTGTAGGCAAATTGCTGCTATGGATAAAGGGATGGTTGAGTGGGAGAAGACAGCGAGTGGTAATCAGTGGACACTGCTCATCATGGACTAATGTTATAGTGGAGTTCCCCAGGGTTAAATTTTGGGTCCATTGTTGTTTTCTGTATTTATAAATGATATTGATAATGGTATATCAAGATTAATGTCCAAGTTTACAGACGATACGAAGGTAGGCAGGGTTGTTAAGGACATTAATGACAGTACGCTGCTGCAACAGGATCTAGAAAAATTGAGCAGATGGGCTGAGAGGTGGGAAATGAAGTTTAACATTGACAATGTAAAGTACTACATATGGGAAGGAGTAATCCCAGAGAAATATATCAACTCTGTGGTACTACACTGACAGTGGTAGAGAACGAAAAGGACCTGTTGGTAGTTGTTCAGGCAGATATGAAGTTTTCTGAGCAGGGCAGATGGTCTGCAAGAGTAGCTCATTGTGTCTTTTCAATGATATACAGGAATTTTTCTAGCAGGGATAAGGATGTGATTATCTCCTTGTATAAGGCAATGGTCAGGCCACACCTTGAGTACTGTATACAGGTCTGGAAGCCTCATTTTAAGAAGGATATAGTGCTGTTGGAACAAGTACAGAGAAGGGCAACAAGATTAGTGAATGAAACAAAGGGTTGCTCTTGCAAAGAATGATTAAGTATTGCAAATTACAGTGTCTGGAGACTAGGCACCTGCGAGGTGATCAGAGTAAGGTGTATAAAGCCATGAATGGTTTGAGCATCCTCAATGCTGATGGGATTCTTCCTATTGCTCAGAATAATCACCTGAGAGGGCATAAATGCAAATTGAGGAAAGACAGATGTAGGACAGATGTGCAGAAGTTTGCTCTTTAGCCAGGTGGTGGTTGTTTGGTGGAACAGACTTCCATCCTTTGTTGTGGAAGTTGATAGCCTAAATAAATTTAAGGCTCAGCTGGACAGGTATTTGGAACTAACAGAGGGATGAAATGGGAGTGTTTTTTTTTTTTTTTTGGCTGATGCTGCACAAGCTTGCTTTCTAGCATCATATGCCTCTACTAATGCTAATGCTAAATGCTAACTTCTTAAAAAATTTAGGAAGTCTTAGTAAAGAGCAAGGTGAGAGGTCTCAGGACATTAAAGACATGGAATTAAGCTGTCAATATAGGTGGAATATCAATGTGATGGCTGACTGTTGCTGGATGCCGAAAAGGAACTATAAAATAGAAGGATCTGCAAGAAAATCAATCAAAGAATGAAAATTTGACCCATCATAGGTCAGTTTTTAAAATGAGATGTGTGTGTTTAGTGGACTTTTCACCATACTACCCTTTTTAATATTGGTTTTAATGTGTTTTAAACATAAAAGTGTGGTTAAATTGCATTTTGTTATAATTTCACTGTACAAATTCTGCCAAAATTAATAAAAATTTGTGAACAATCAAATTTTCTTTCATGATTTTTGAAGACATTTGAGTTGATGGAAAAAAATGAAGTCATTTTTGAAATCAGCATTAGAAAATGATTCCGAAACACCATTTTCTGACAAAACATCAGTGAATTTTTCCAAGTGCAGCATCAACCCCCCAAAAAAAAGGCTCTTTCACCTATTCATCCCCTCCAATTGTTTTTCTAGTTCTTCATTGAATTTATTCAAACTATCCACTTCAACAACAGTGGATTGAAGCTCGTTCCAGGAGTCAGCTATCTGTTGGCAGAACGAAAACTTCCACACGTCGACTCTGCAACCATCCTTCCACAGTTTCAATTTATACCCTGCCAGGTGCAAAGTCTGACCAAGAGGAAGAACTCCATCAGCATTAAGTTAGCTGGGCTATTCAAAGCCATAAACACCTTAATCAGACTTGCAGGTGTCTAGTCTCCAGATGCTGTAATTTGCAAAACCAAAGCCTTTCTTGGTAAGAGCACACCTTTGTTCCCCCCCTCACTCTTCTTTGTCCCTGTTCCAGCAGCTCTACATCATTTCTGAAATGAGACTTTCTGACCTGTATTCAGTACTCAATGGCCTGATCATTGCCTTATACAATAGAATTATCACCTCCTTATCCCCTCTATCAAAATTCCTGTATATCATTAACAAAACCCCATGAGCTATTCTGGTTGCCTGTCTGCAGAGAACTTCAGACAGGCAACCAGAGAACTTCATATATGACTGTACAATTATCCCAAGTCCATTTCATTTTCCACTTACCTGAGCATAGTATTGCACAGTTGGTATGTTACTGGGGAGTTACTGCTATCTATGCAGTACTTCGTATTTGTTAATGTCAAACTTCAATTGCCATTTCTCAGGACCATCTGTCTAATTTCTCTAGATCTTGATGCAGCAGTATACCTTCATTACTGTCCTTAACCTCCTGCTAACCTTTGTATTATTTTCAAACTTAGACATCAAGCATTATATACCTTCAGCAATGTCATTAACAAATGCAGAAAACAAAATGGGCCCTACACCAAATCCTGTGTTACTCGCTTATAAGATTTATCCATGAAAAGCATTGTCCATTGATAACCACTCAAACATCCCTTTATCCATAGCAGTAGCTTTCCCTTAATGCAACAATGCTCCAATTTGTACAGCAGTCTTTTATGTGCAGTGGTATCAAAAGCTTTCCTGAAATCCAAGTATGTGATATCAAAATTATTTTTTGCATCCAGTTCCTTTGAGATTTTGTCTGAACTAATCTGGCACCTCCGTAGCCAGGTGGGAATGAGCAGCAGTGCGTAGCACACGCTTCTTGATTAAATCGGGGTTCGAGCCCGTTACCACCAAATACGGAGGATGCGGAAAGGTCAGGGAATGACCACCGCATATCCCTGGAGCAATATGGCCTTAGTTGCTAATGCTCCTAAAAACCAAACAACAGCAACAACTGAACTAATCTCTTCTTAATGAACCCATACTCTGACTAAAGTATAATTGCACACTTCTGTCTAAATGGTACTGCATTATCCAGTGACTCCAATATTTTTCCAGGAACAGAAATTAAGCTAACAGTTTGTAATGAATTACTCATGTCATCCTTATCTCCTCTCCTTTTGTGAATTGGGGATACATTGGCACATTTTCAATCCACAGGAAACTCCTAAATCCAGGGATACTCTCATAATAATGGCTAAGGCTCTGCTTACTTCCTTTTGTGCTTCCCTTAATATAGTTTGATAGATCCCATCCATCCCAGGTGTCTTTCTTATGTTTAATTTCAACAGCTTCTCTTCCACTTTCCTCTTTGATATTACAATAAATTTGCTCCCTGTTAGAGTTTTATAAACTTCTTGGATCCACTTCCCTAAAGAATTCCTGATGTGTTAATGTAGATGCAAAATACAATTTCTCAGCAATCTAAGCAGCATCATCAATAGTTAAACCAATATGATTCATCCCCTTTCTTCTAGTGTTTATATAAGTGAAAGAAATGTTTACATCCTTTACCAAAGATTTCTTATAATCTCTCTTGGCTTGATTAACTTCCTTTGCAACTTGATTCCAGACTATTTATATCTACCATAGGCTTATGTATCAACTGATAACACTACTCTGCATTTTGAAAAAAAATTCACTGATATTTTCTCAGAAAACACCAGTGAATTTTTTCTGAATAATTTTCTAATACTGATTTCAAAAATCACTCCTGTTGTTTCCATCATGTCAAGCGTCTTCAAAAATCACAAAAGAAATTTTGATTTTTCACAAATTTTTATTAATTTTGGCAAAATTGTTCAGTGAAATTATAACAAAATTTCACTGCACAAATTTTATTAATTATAACAAAAGCCAAAAAAAACAAAAAAAACTACCCATTATACCCATCCATTCACTCGAAAAGTTTGTCCAGTTCTTCCTTGAATTTATTTAAGCTATCAACTTCCTAATGCATTAAGGGCCTATGCCTCAAGCTGCGAAAAAGTTAGACTATGTATATCTTAGTGCACTTGCATCATTAATACACAGCCAATTATAGATTAGCAAATATTTGCAATAGCGGCATTGTTTAAGTTACATCTCATATTGTGAATACCTTCACGACGAGTTGCCATGACATTGCATGGGTAAACCCACCGAAGAAGGGCCAGATAGCCCTGAAACGGTGCCGTCTGGGTGGTGGTATCCACTGAGAATAAGTAACAACAGTCTTCTTCTTCTTTGGGTGGAACGTTACTTATTCGAAGTAGTGCAATGTCATGGCAACTCGTCGTGAAGGTATTCACAATATGAGATGTAAATTGAACGATGTCGGCATTTCAAATATTTGCTAATCTATAATTGGCTGTGTATTAATGATGCAAGTGCACTAAGATATACATAGTCTAACTCTTTCGCAGCTTGAGGCATAAGCCCTTAATGCATTAGAGTCCTAACTTATATTGTACACCATCAGGCATCTCTCATATTGTGGAGATATACTTCACAACTGTTTTGTCATCAGTACATCACTTGGGTACCTACCCGCCCACCGAAGAAGAGCCAAATAGCCCTGAAACGGAACTAGGATAGATCGCATTTATGCAACAAGTCAGTTGAAGGATAAGATAACAATGATACGGCATGTGAAATTTGCGGGAGGTCGACAAGTTTCAGATCACATGGCAGTAATGTGGAAGGGAGATTTATTTACGAATGTTAGTCTGGGTAAAGGCTATTGGAAGCTCAACCCAGCAGTTCTGGAGAGAGAGGACTGGGACTTTACAACAGTTATTAAAAAGATAGTTATTTATTTTATTTTTGGTTTTTAGGAGCATTAGCAACTAAGGCCATATTGCTCCGGGATATGCGGTGGTCATTTCGTGACCTTTCCGCATCCTCCGTATTTGGTGGTGACGGGCTCGAACCCCGGTCTAATCAAGAAGCGTGTGCTACGCACTGCTGCTCCTTCCCACCTGGCTACGGAGGCGCCTAAAAAGATAGTAGAGCAAGGTGGAAATGAGTGGGAAATGTTGGCGAAAATTAAAGAAAGTGCTAAATCATTTTATTACTCCAAAATTAAGGAAAGAAACGAACAACGCAGAAATAGACTGAAAGATCTCTTACAAGAAAAAAGAATTTACCAACGGTGTGGGGATGAAAGGGCAACAGCACAAGTACGAGTGATTATTGACGGTATAATATTGGAAGAAGAGAAAGAAAAGGCGCGAAAAATACAGCTGAAATTTAGGGAGGCTGATAGTCCTTCAGCTGCATTTTACCAAAGAAGACTAAGGCTAAATAATTTAGCCAAAACGGTTCAGGAAATTAAAGATGATGACAACACACATTCAACAACGCTAACTATTATGAAAAAGAGCTTGCTTTGCAGAAAAAAGAGAGAGACAACTCCATTTGGACGATTGGACAATTCACTCCCGAGCAAAAAGCATTACAGGACAGGGAAATAATTATGGGAGATCTAACTGTGGCTCTAAAATCATGTAAATTACGACGCGTGCCGGGACCGGATGGTTTGGGGGTTGAATTTTATAAGAAAATTTGGAACTTGTTAGTGCTTATTCTTCTGGCCGTCTTTAACAAATTTTTTCAGGAAGGGGTTGTACCCGAAAGCCTTTTAAATGCCTCTACTACTTTCATTCCGAAGCATGGACAGGATTTAACGAAAATTGCTAACTGGAGACCTATAACGTTGGCTAATTGTGACTACAAAATATTCGCAAAGATTTTGACAACTAAGTTAAAACGCAACATAACCCAGGTAGTTAGAAGCACACAGGTTATATTCTATCAGCCTAGAATCCGATAGAATATAACCTTTGGCTATTAAAAGATATATTAGAATATCGGAAAAGAAAGAGTTACAATTTAGCGTTAGTGGCAATCGACCTAGAAAAGCTTTCGATAGAATCAACCACGACTACCTTTTCTCTATAATTAAAGATACGAACATAGGATCTTAGTTGTTTACAGTCCTGAGAAATCTATATACACGTAGTAGCACACGACTTTTGATAAATGGAGAAATTTCGAAAAACATTAAAATTGATAGGGGAGTAAAACAAGGATGTCCACTTAGTCCTTTGTTATTTACGTTAGCACTGGAACCACTATTGGGAAGAATAGACAGAACTGAGGCCATTCAGGGGATACCGTTGCCAAAAGGCGCTTCCGTAGCCAGGTGAGAAAGAGCAGCAGTGCGTAGCACACGCTTCTTGATTAGACCGGGGTTCGAGCCTGTCACCACCAAATACGGAGGATGCGGAAAGGTCAGGGAATGACCACTGCATATCCCGGAGCAATATGGCCTTAGTTGCTAATGCTCCTAAAAATCAAAATCAAATAACTAACCGTTGCCAAAGCCGGCAGAGCAGTGTAAATGTATAGTGTATGCGGATGATGTTACCGCCACTCTCACTACGAGTTATGCTGTGGAAGAATTTATGTCACTCATTACTTCTTTTGGTAAGAAG
This sequence comes from Mastigoproctus giganteus, assembly GCF_048544385.1. Classification (NCBI taxonomy): domain Eukaryota; kingdom Metazoa; phylum Arthropoda; class Arachnida; order Uropygi; family Thelyphonidae; genus Mastigoproctus; species Mastigoproctus giganteus. Next base: position 140,407,698 of record NC_143583.1, read on the forward strand.
TAGTGTTAAACATAAATGAAGACAAGACTAGGATCAAATTGCTAGGGGAATGGGTACATCGGCCTTTACCACAACAAGAAGTGGAGTCGGATAAATCGATCCAAATATTGGGAGTTCCATTTAGAGAGAGAGTCCCATGCTACCCATAGGAGGGCTCACCACTAAAATACGGTAAAGTTTAAAAGAGTGGGAAGTGGGACAATTTTCTTTTGAGAACAAATCCATTATTGTTAAAACCGTAATTCTTCCTATAATCTTATACACGGTGTTTATAACAGGAATCACAGCTAGGACAATGAGACGATTTTACATTCCAACATTTCAGTTTCTACGGGGAGGAAAACGGCAAGAGATAGCGCAGAAATTTTTATTTTTACCGTGGGAAGATGGGGAAATAAGTATTCCAAAAATTAATATGAGGTGTAGCTGTAAGAGACTGCTGGATGTGGCTAATATGGTGCAATCTAACCATTTAGTAGCGGTACTGATAAAATATTTTATGGGATTTAATACAGCCTTAATTAAAGGTGGCAATTATCTAGGGCCAAAAGCAGAGACAATTCCTATATATTACAAAAAAATTCGGGATATGTGCACGCAGTTAAGGGAGAAAGATATAGATCCTTTTAAGGGTGGTTTAAAACGACTCTACTGGGCACTGTTTAACTCAGAAAATCTAGAAAAGCCAAATTTAGGAAACCATAATGCGCAATTGTTTTTTAAAAATCTAAAAATTGGCGGAAACTACCCATCGCGTATTGATTTTTCGTGGAGGGTTGGTTACGGAAATATACCAGTGAACGATATTACGTATAGATTTAGTCAGACAGGCAACAGATTATGCAAATTTTGTACCAAAATTGAAACAGTGTACCATTTATTTTATTACTGTCGATTCGCGCAGGAAGTTTGGAAAAGAATTTGTAGATTTTTGAGGATAAGACAATTCGCAGTAGAGGAGGTAATTTACTTGCAATTCGATCATCCCTTGGGCAAGAAAAAATGTTCACGATATTTTTAATTACAGAGGCAAAATATCATGTGTGGAAGCTTCGAAAACGGAAAAGGTTTGGGACCTTTAGGGGATATCTTTGGGACTTGAAACAAACAATGTCTGCTTCCATGCAAAGGTTTTTACAGTTGGAAAAATGGCGTTTAGGGTCTGATAAGTTTCTGAAAATGTGGGGGAGAGCCACCTCTTCTGTGCAGTTTGGTTGGAGATGAGGTTCATCTCAAGTACTGGTTTTAGTTATTTGGAGGGGAAAAAAAAAAAAAAAAAAAACACACCTGTGTTTTTTTTTGTTTATTACAAAATTCAGTTTTCTTGATAAAAATGTAGATCTCTTAGGCTCTCATCAAAACAGTTCCATGATATAGGTTTAAATTTTAGACCTGGTCCAATGGGTTATTTTTCACATTAAATTCACAAATAGCTTTGAAATGATCGTCTGAATTAAGATTTTTCATGATTTAGGTTTGGATTTTATAATTCATTTGTTTGATTTAATAGATCTGGTCCAATGGGTTTTTTTTCACATTAAATTCAAAATAGCCCTGAAACGGCATCACTCAGGTACCTAGCTACCCACCGAAGAAGGGCCAGATAGCCCTGAAACGACACCAGGGGGAGCCTGGTGATGTCTGGAGTTTCCAAGAATAGGTAACATCAGCCTTCTCCACTGGGGAAGCATTGCCTATTCGAGGAGTTTGAGTTTTTGAGTGGTGTGAGTTGGAGTTACTGTCCCTTTCATTCTTCTACACCGTTTCTTTTCCTCTTCCACTCCTACTATTACTTTCCCTCTACCTTTTTGCTTTTCTAAGTCTAATAGGGACAAGTGGATAGTCGAGTTATTATCCCATGCAAATACAAATAGCCCTGAAACGGCACCAGGGAGAGCCTGATGATGTCCGGAGTTTCCAAGAATAGGTAACAACAGTCCTTCTCCACTGGGGAAGCGTTGCCTATTCGAAGATTTTGAGTTTTTGAGTGGTGTTGAGTTAAAGGAGTTACTGTCCCTTTCATTCTTCTACACCATTTCTTTTTCTCTTCCACTCCTGCTATTACTTTCCCTCTACCTTTTTGCTTTTCTAAGTCTAATAGGGACAAGTGGATACTCAAGTTATTATCCCACACATAAACAAAATAGCCCTGAAACGGTGCCATCTGGGTGGTGGTATCCACTGAGAATAAATAACAAGTCTTCTCCTTCGAGTGAAGCATTACTTATTCAAAATAGTTCAAAACCTCAGGGGCTCACATCTGGTGAGTATAGGCTTGGCACACCCAGGGTCCTGAGCTGGATATCATCATTCTTCTTTTTCTTGGTGATTCCCTTCTCTCTCTCTCTCTCTCTCTCTCTCTCTCTCTCTCTCTCTCTCTCTCTCTCTCTCTCTCTCTCTCTCTCTGGGTAATTCAAAAAAAAATTTTTTTTGGCTGGTGCAGCATAAGCCTCAGTCTTCCTTGTACCATATGGCTAATAATAATAATGTCTTGGCAACTTGTCGTGAAGGTATTCACAATATGAGATGTAACTTAAACGATGCCGCTATTGCAAATATTTGCTAATCTATAATTGGCTGTGTATTAATGATGCAAGTGCACTAAGATATGTTATCAACTTCCACAATGACAGATAGAAGTTTATTCCAACAATCAACCATCCGCTGGCTAAAGCCAAATTTCCCCACATCTATTCTACAACTGTTTTTCCTCAATGTGAATTTATGCCCCCTCAGGTGCATTATCTGAGCAATGCTACTTTTACCATTTATTAAAAAGGATAGTGTGGTAAAAAGTCCAATAAACATTCACATCTCATTTTAAAAACTGATCTATGATGGGTCAAATTTTCATTCTTTGATTTTCTTGCAGATCCTTCTATTTTATAGTCTCTTTTCAGCCTTCTATTTTATACTCCTTTTCAGACTAATAACATTAGTCCACGAATAACGTTCATGGACTAATGTTATTAGTCCAGCAATAGTCAGCCACGACGTTGACATTCCACCTCAGTTGATAGCTCAACTCCATGTCTTTAATGTCCCGAGACCTCTCACCCTGCTCTTTACTAACACTTCCTAAATTTTTTGAGAATGTAAAAAAATGTGGGAATGTAAAAAATTTACTTTGACACTCATGTTTCAGTCAAGCTTCTTGAAGTTTGCCAACATATTTTCAACTATATTCTTGTTTTTCTTCAGAACTTCCCAACAATGGACCTGAAGCTAATCCATGTCTGCTTTTCTCTTTTATTCATACCTTCCTGAAAATTTCAGTCCCTCATCAGTTTGGAAGTTTGAGATCCAACAAAAATACCTTGTTTTAGCTTCTCTTGGGTGATTGACGGGAATTTAGTACAAAGGTGGAAGCTTTAACTCCTGACTGAGTTAAAGCTTTCACAAACCGTTTCATCAAACCAATTTGATGTGCAAGGGTGGAAGGAGGACAGTTTTGGGGTCTACCAGATTAAAGAACATTTATGGACTGTGTTCTTTAATCCTGGCAATAAACTGCCCCTCTTTAGCCAGACCCTGACATCCCAGTCTCACTCACACAAAAAAGCAAGGCATTTTCTTGTAGCCAGGTTGCTGTCCAAGTATCATGCCTGTTACTTTAAAGTCAGCACAAACCAACCAAGTTCTTCATACTTAATATTTGTCAACAACTTCTTCAAGTTCTCATATGTTTCTTTCAAATGCAGACAATGAGCTACTGGAATTGACACATCTTTATTTCCATTTTGGAGAAACACACCTTTGAGATTCCTCTTTGCTGAATCAATAAAATTTATCCACTGTGTAGAATTGTAACTAATTCCTAAATAGTTTATTAAGGCATTTATATTACTGGGGGAAAAAATTGTCATTAGAAAAGTGGGGGGATTAGTTCTCTGTACTATGTACATTCTCACAGTACATTCTCTGTACTATGAGAAAAACATCCCATGTGCTAGAAAATTTTCTGTAAAAGTAAAGTAAGTAAAGTGCAGCCATTATCAACCCACTGCAGGATGGAAGCCTCCTCAACAATTCATGCTGAGGGAAATGGACCATAATCTGCCACACTGGTCCAGTGCGGGTTGGCAGATCGACCGTATTCAGCAGTCAGGGGCTTGAACCCCTGTCTACTCAAAGAACGTGTGCTACTGCACTCCCGCTCCTGACCACTTGGCTACGGATTTTCTGACTAAAGTCAAATCAAGGAATTCTGTAGATTCCTTTGGTAACTTTAAATCTCTTACCAGATCATTTGGCTCATGCTGCGAAAACATTGAAGGTTGGACCCAATGTCTCCCAGTGTATACTTCAGTTTTATCTTCAGAAGCTTCACTTTCAGTATTCTCTGCTGCTAGATTCTCCAATATAAGTGGAGGGCATGGAATCAGCAAAATATCTCCATGTGGGATTGGTCTAATGAGCTCAGTATATTTTTGAAGTTATCATATCAAACTTGTGCTGAAAAGTGAGTAAAATGTCTTCACATACATGTGTTTGAACAATTTGAACCAATTTTGTTATATTTGGAGAATTTATTTTGTCCACAATCAAAAACAAGATATGACAAAATTTGTAGAAATTGTGTATTATGCTTTTGTGTATTATTGAAATTGTGTATTATTTTTGGAGTGAATTGTGTATTATGCTTTTGTGTATTATAGAAATTGTGTATTATTTTTGGAGTCAAACTCAGTGACCAAGATGAATGGCAGGCTCCACATAAAATTTGCCCAACCTGTGTTGAAGCATTGAGATTGTGAAAAGCTGGTAAAAAGAAGGCTATGCAAATTTAAATTCCCATGATTTTAGCAGGCTCTTACAAACTGGCCTCATACTGATAAACACTGCTGCATGGAGCTCTCAAGTTCAAGAAACAAATGACTGAAGGCATTGTTCCAACATGTGAATATTTATTTTATAAATTCCCAGCATTTACTCCTAATTTAATACATTCAATAATACAACTCATGACATCAACTTAAGTGATATGTGAAAAACAATACATGATAGAAAAAGAGGAGAACATTTCTGAAATAAGTGTAAGAAACTGAGTTAATATCAGCTATTACATTACAAACATTGAAAACCATGTAGAGTGGTGTAATTTATATGTATCTCATGCACTTTTCTTCCACACGGATTACTGGTAGCTTCTAAGATGGTTTGCTGGGTGGCTGCAAGGCAGAGAGGGTTGTGATTAATGGATATTCTTCAGATTGGTGTAATGTCAGGAGTGAGATCTATAAGGTTCAGGTCTTGGACCACTGTTGTTTTTAATTTCTATAAAAGACATCAACGAAGGGATAGAAGGCGTGATGTCAAAATTTGCAGATGATGTAAAGATTGCAGAGTAATTAATGATCTATGCCAAGTAGTGCTCCTTCAGTATGACTTGAACAGATTACAAGAATGGTCAGAGATCATTAGTTCATCTGATATTCATTTAGGTCTAAGCCTTGAACAGTATTTCTTCACTCACCCCCACATCTTCACTTGCCTTAGTTCCTTATATGGACTGCAAACCTATTATAAAACTTTAATGTATTGATCAATGGGCATAAGTATGGCAGCAACAAAACCATAATAAGCTCTTCCAAATGAAGAAAATGCCACAATACTGGAAATCTAGTTCACGGTTAAACAGATGAGAATAGTTTGTCCTTGGAAGGACTCACATTAGGCATACTCATCTCACCACCCTTCAATTGTTTACAGGTGATGATCCTCCTCACTGTCCTCGTTGTTCTGCCCTACTAACAGTGAAACATATCCTCCTTGACTGTCCCCGCCATTTAAGAAATAATTTTGACATATTTTATTTGGATTTTAGCAAAGCATTTGACTCAGTCCCTCATGAGAGGTTATTGCAGTGGTTTTCAACATTTTTTTTAATAATGGCACCCTTATGTAATTTATTTTATTTTGTGGCACCCCTACTCAATTTTCTGCTTGTTAAATCCAATTCTCTCTCTATCTCTGTATATATATATATATATATCTAATTTCAAAAAAATGTTATATTAATAAGGATGTATCTTTTTATAATGAAATAAATACTTAAATTTAAAAAAATAATAAGTTTAAGTAACTTAAACCCAAATTACATGGCACCCCTGGAATGTTTTTGCAGCACCCTAAGGTGCTGTGGCACCCCAGTTGAAAACTACTGGGCTATTGTATAAGCTTGAACAAGTTGGGATTACTGCTAAGCTTCTAAGATGGGTGGCTGCAAGGCAGAAGGCAGGGAGGGTTGTGATTAATGGATATTCTTCAGATTGGTGTAATGTCGGGAGTGGGATCTCTAAGATTCAGTTCTTGGACCACTGCTGTTTCTCATTTTCATAAATGGCATCAACGAAGGGATAGAAGGCATGATGTCAAAATTTGCAGATGACGTAAAGATTGGCAGAGTCATTAATGATCAGTGCCAAGTAGCACTCCTTCAGTATGACTTGAAGAGATTGCAAGAATGGTCAGAGATCAGAGAAGTGGCAGCTATGTTTTAATGCTGCTAAATGCAAGGTCTTACACTTGCGGAATAGCAACCCACAAATAAATTATACACTTAGTGGGACTGAATTAAAAACAATGAAGGAGGAAAGAGATCTGGGGGGGGGTTACAATACCAGCAAATATGAAGTTTCCTGAAGAGTGTAAACAGGCAGCCAGGAAAACCTATGGTGTCCTGTCGATGATTTATTGAATGCTATCATGTAGAGATAAGGATGTCATAATCCTACTGTGTAAGACAATTGTAAAACCACATTTGGAATACTGTGTTGAAGTATGGAGACCTCATCTGAAAAAAGACATCGAGCTTCTTGAAAGGGTCTAAAGATGTACAACTCAAATGGTGAGATCGGCAGGATGACCATATGAGGAAAGACTCTGATCATGTGATCTACAGAGCTTGGCAACCAGACACCTCAGAGGTGACCTGAGGTTTATAAGGCTCTGAGAGGGTTTAGTAAAATTAATAAAGGTGGAATTCTCACTGTTCTAAACAATAAGAATTCATGTGCGGACACAGTAGCGAGTGGATGTGTGAAGGTGCGCTCTGCTTGACTGGCAAACGGAGGATTCCGCTCCATTGTGACTGTAAGGATTTTGGATTTCTCTACTTTTTCAGTTATGGATTATGGGCATTTCAGGTTGTTTCCAGATGAATGTATCTAGCAATATACAGGTAAAATTATTTGTACTTACTTTTAGCTGTTTTTGGACTTTTGAACTTGTTTTTGTGCAGCATGATCACTACAGTGCTAGTGGTTGCGATCCCACTGTTACAACCTACTATCTTTCAGCAGCTCCAAAGTCAAATAAATTTGATTATTTAAGTATAAAAAAAAAGCTGGATATATGTTATTTTGGACAGGAAACCTGTGTTTGACCTCCAATTAAACATATTCTTAGAATTAAGACTACTTTTCTTTGTTTACGAATTTTTTCCCGCCAAAACAGAAATCTCCCCAAACTTGGGTCTTAATAAGTTAATGCAACAAAAAATATATCACTAGAGTGCTCTGATCATCTATAAGTAAGATATTTAGCACATCTATTCTACAGCTGTGGAATAGACGTGCTTTAGATGTGCTGAATAGAATAGATGACATTTGCCTTTAGCCAGCGGGTAGTTGATTGGTGGAACAGACTTCTACCTTTGGTTGTGGAAGTTGATAGCCTAAATAAATTTAAGGCTGAGCTGGACAGGCATTTGGAATGAATGGAGGGGTGAAATGGGAAGGGTTTTTTTGGCTGATGCTGCATAAGCTTGCTTTCTTGCATTGTATGCCTCTACTAATGCTAATACTAAGTCTAAATGGGAAGCATTCAAGGAAGTAATTTTGGAAGCTACTATGCTTTTTGTTCCAACTAAGAAATACTATTCTAGAATTAGGCCCAAATGGATGATGAACTAATGAGACTCGTGGCAGAGAAAAAAATATGCATTGGATGCACATAAATTGTCAGGCTACACAAAAGCCTGTTGTAGATACAAGCTAGTCTGTAATCAAGTCACAAAGGAGGTTAGACAAGCGAAGGAAGATTATGAGAAATCTTTGGCAAAGTATGCAAAGAAAAACAGCAAAGACTTCTTTACTTATATAAACTCTAAAAGGAAGGGGATGAATCAGAGTGGTCCACTTGATATCAATGATTTGATGGTAGATGATCGTTCTCAGATAGCTGCCAAACTAAATGAGTATTTTGCAACTACATTCACACATGAGGAGATATTCAAGGAGGAGAGGGCCAGATGTTTATCAAACTTTAACAGGGAGTTAAATGATTTTGTAATAACATAGAGGAAAGTGAAGGAGAAATTGTTGAAGTTAAACATAAGAAAGGCACCTGGTGTAGATGGGATCTATCCAGTTATATTAAAAGAGGTGGCAAAGGAAGTAATCAACCCTTTAGGCTGAGAAATGGTAAGTAATTCCAGGGTGTCGTTCCAACTGTGTTGAACTACACTCAGGATAGTAGAGAATGAAAAAGACCTGGAGGTAATTGTGCAGTCAGACATGAAGTTTTCTGAGCAGTGCAGACAGGCGGCCAGAGAGTAGATTACGGGGTCTTGTCAATGATATACAAGAATTTTGGGGGTAGGGATAAGGAGGTGATTATCCCCTTGTATAAGGCTATGGTCAGGCCACACCTGGAGTACTGTGTGCCCTTAATGTCTGCAAATTGCAGCTTCTGGAGACTAGGCACCTGCGAGGTGATCTGATTGAGATGTTATAAGGCCTTGAATGGATTCAGCAGGCTCAATGCTGATGGGATTCTTCCTCTTGCTCAGATTACAAACCTGAGGGGGCATAGATTCAAACTGAAGAAAGACAGTTGTAGAATAGATGCGCGGAAATTTGCCTTTAGTCAGCGGGTATTGTTGTGGAACTTGATAGCTTAAATAAATTCAAGGCAGAACTAGACAAACATTTCGAACGAATGGATGGGTGAAATGGGAAGGTTTTTTTTTTTTTGGCTGATGCTGTATGAGCTTGTTTTCTTGCATTATATACCTCTTCTAATGCTATTGCTAAACGTTTAAAAAATTCTAAAATAATGGCAGAAAAATCTTAAAGGATACTAATACTGGAATTACTTGGATGATCTCCCTGACTCCAAAGTCATGATACTTACGGAGAGAACCCATAACAAGTAACAAAGAAGTAAACGATGACCTTAGACAATGCCTCGCAGGCCTCCCTTAGCACTAGTAAAGCAAAGAATGGGAAGAACCAAGGGGAAAGTAAAAAAGAAAATGAACCACAAAAAACTGAAGAAAAGTTTCAAAACATAACAAATGACAGATCCCATAAAGCAGGCTAAGGAAGCAAGAATCTTCCTAGAGCAATTGATGCATAAGCAAACAATCAAATTACCTCATCAATAAGGCTCCAAATTGTGAACTGATGGGCATTTCACAATTTGGAGCCGAGATTAATAGAAGTAAATACAGAGATGGGAGATCTAAAATAGAAGAAACTTCATAACAGAAGAAAAAAACAATTATAAGACAGTGAACACACTGACCTATGCTCAGGCACCAAAGGTGCAAAAAATGTACTAACAAAACCCAAATAAGTAATCAATATACAAAGTACAAAGAAGGATACTAATGTGATTATTCTAAAGGATAAGGGCGACTCTGCCCTGAAATCAAGTGACGAAGTGATGGAGATAGTTGTTAACAAGCTGAAACCTCACCTAAAAGAGATGTGAGTAAACAGCATGTGTAAAATTGGGAATAATGGGGTGCTGATAGAAGTTGATAGCAAGGAAGACTTACAAAAGATAGAAAATCATCTAGAAGTGACAAAACTGGGATTACAGTCAGAAAAACCAAAGGGGAGAAACCCCAATATTATTATATTTGATAAACCTGAAAGAGATTGAAAGAGATCTTATGACAGATATCGATTACAAAAAGTTTAATCAAATCATGACTATTGATGAGTTTTGATAGTGAATTTCAGCTGAAAAGAAACACCAAGATTCGAAGAAATGGACAACTAATTTTTTTTTCATCTACACATGAGGGGTTATTAAGGGAGGAAAATACCAGAAGTTTATCAAACTGTAATAGGGTGCTTAATGATTTTGTAATAACTGAGAGCAAAGTGGAGGAGAAATTGTTGCAGTTAAACATAAGAAATCCTGGGTGGATGTGATCTATCCAGTTATATTAAAGGAGGCGGCAAAGCAACTAAGCAAACCCTTAGCCATAATTATGAGAGCATCCTTGGACTCAGGGGAAGTTCCCACGGACTGGAGATGTGCAAATGTATCCCCAATTCACAAAGGGAAATAGAAGGGTGACACGAGTAATTACAGACCAGTTAGTTTAACTTCTGTTCTGGGTAAAATAATGGACTCACTGGTTAATGATGCATTGCAGAATCATCTAGACAAGACTGCAGCAATAATTCAGACACAGCAGGGATTTGTTAAGGGAAAGTTTTGTCTGACAAATTTGATTGGATACTATGATGTGGTTACAATGGAACTGGATGCAAAAAATAATTTTGATATCATATATTTGGATTTCAGGAAAGCATTTGACACTGTTGCGCATGGAAGACTATTGTACAAATTGGAGCAGAATTGTATTAAGGGTAAGTTGCTACAATGGATAAAAGGATGGTTGAGTGGGAGAAGACAGAGGGTCGTAATTAATGAGTTCTGTTCTTCGTGGACTAATGTTCTTAGTGGAGTCCCACAGGTTTTGGTTTTGGGTCCTCTGTTGTTTTGTATATTTATCAATGATGTTGATGAAGGTATATCAGGCTTAGCATCGAAGTTTGCAGATGATACAAAGGTTGGCAGAGTTATTAATGACAGCAATGGCAGTGTGCTACTGCAACAGGATCTAGAAAAGTTGGGCAGATGGGCTGAGAAGTGGCAATTGAAGTTTAACATCGACAAATGCAAAGTACTGTATATGGGTAGAAGTAACCCCAGAGGAACGTACCAACTGTGTGATACTACACTTAGGGTGGTAGAAAATGAAAAAGACTTGGAGTAATTGTGCAGTCAGATATCAAGTTTTCTGAGCAATGCCATCAGGCTGCCAGAGCAGGTCATGGGGTTTTGTGAATAATATATACAGGAAGTTTGCTAGCAGGGAAATGGAAGTGACTATCTTTTGTATAAAGCAATGGTTCAGGCCATGCTTTGAATACTGTGTACAGGTCGGTGGCCTCAGTTTAGGAAGGATGTAGATTTGCTTGAGCATGTACAGAGAAGGGCAACATGATTGGTGAGGAGAACAAAGGGGTCCTCTTACCAAGAGAGGCTTAAGTTCTCCAAATTGCAGTGGCTGGAGACTAGGCACCGGCAAGGTGATCTGAGGCCTTGATCTGAGGTGTATAAGGCCTTGAATGGGTTGAGGATGCTGAATGCTTACGAACCTAAGGGGGCATAAATTCAAATTAAGAAAAGACAGATGTAGAATAGATGTGTGGAAATTTGTCTTTAGCCAGTGGGTGGTTAATTGCTGGAACAAACTTCCATCTGTTGTGGAAGTTGATAACTTAATAAATTCAAGGAGGAACTGGATAAACTTTTAGAGGGAATGGTTGTGTGAATTTTTTTTTTGGCTGATGCTATATAAGCTCATATGCTTGCTTTCTTGCATCACGTGTCTCTATTACTATTTAATTCTGCTGTAGAGAACAATCATTCAGTAAATCCACGAAAATCTTCCTATCTGAAAAGTTAAAAATCCCCCGTTATAAGACATTTTGATTTACTGGCCTACTCTGTTACTCTGTACGGTGTTTGTTGTACTCATCACAGGCATTAGTTCTATAACACACTCCTTCTCTCATTTTTGTTTTCCCTATGCTTACGTCACACAAAATTGACTCAACAATGCACTGGTTACCAATGTCAACTGGTTGCACTGCCGTAGCTTTTATGAGCTTCTTCACTCTGAGCATAACTCATCCCCCTCTTCCTCTCCCATCTGTCCCCTGTACACCTTGCATTTTCTGTGTTTGAATCCTGCATCTTGTATATCATAGTGATATCACGTGTCTGATATCCCACAATCTGTGTATATAATGACTTGACCAGCACTTCAAATTAGTAAATAATAGTAATCTTATTAAATATTAGTAAATAATATTTATTTACTAATATTTGAAGTACTAATGTGTATATGCAAGTATACATGCACCTGTTCTTACTCTTAATTACCTAACACAGCTCATGTATTTTCTTGTTCCACGATCATCCAAAGCAGGCCCTGAACTCCCTAGTACCTTGCTTTCCAGGCTGCTGCATGTTCCAATAGAAGCATGGTTCACTTTCACCTCTGCCTGTGGCTACTGTTAATCCATTAGTTTGTGTATCTTTCCCATGCTGGCAGTTTTCCAGCATACCTAGCAGTGCTTAAGTAGTATCAGCAATAATTCTTGCACCCTTTTTTCCTAAGTGTATCCCATCCCTGTAGAAGCAGTCTCCTTTTAACATACATAGACCAAGCTGAGATAAATTCTTCTCCACAAGCCTTGCACAATCTCTCTGCAGTTGATTGACAAGGCTCTCATTATGTACTCTCTCTACTGTTATATCTGGGCAAATTTGCAGACACATTCAAACTTAACCCTAATTCGTGACTTTTTCTCATCATTACTCTGTACTTGTTAAGGAAGTCATCATATCTCCTACTCTTAATGCCATTAGTGCCAATGTGTACAACAGTATTATTTGTTAGGTCTTTAAAAGATGCTATTTGCTCCACACTATCATCAACTTTTGCCTCTGGCAGACATCCTTCTCCTATACTTTTTTTTTACAATATATTTTCCATTTCCCCAACAATAGAATCACCGGTGATAACTACCGCCTGTGGGACCAGTGCATTCTGCCTTGGGGGTTGCATGGTGTTGCTTGATGCACAAGCGCAAACTCTGGAATTGAGGTGGGCAACTGAGAACTTGATGGGCACCAGTTTAATTCCTTCAAAGGCATTCACCCTGTTCTTCAAGCTCTCACAAATCCCTATCAGAACTCTGAGTTGATGCTTAATATCCTCACACTTTTTACATCGAACTCATACAAAGACATCCCCATGGCTGTATCATGTTTCATTCCAGATATATCCATAAATATCAAACAAGCAATCTATTTCATTAGGCCATGATTTGGAGGACAACTGCCCTTTCCCCAGTTCATCCCTGAGCAACAGCACTCCTACTACTTTGTTCCCTTTGCTTTGCTGCTGTGGTCTGAGGCATGATTTCCATTTAAATTCAATTTAACTGAGAATACTACACCAAACTACTATATTAAATGCAATAATAACACTGTGCGCTGGTTATGCAGCAATAATATGTATTGTCTTCAAATTTTCGTTATCGAGTTTACGCTATATTAGCATTAGCATACGTTGCAAGAAAGCAAGCTTATGCAGCATCAGCCAAACCCCTCCATTCGTTCCAAATACCTGTTCAGCTCAGCCTTAAATTTATTTAGGCTATCAACTTCCACAACAAAAGATGGAAGTCTGTTCCACCAATCAAATACATGCTGGCTAAAAGCAAATTTCTGCACATCTATTCTACAACTATCTTGTAAAACAGAACACATTTTGAATCCCATGGGAGATTGAAACCCTCCCGAAGTGGAATGGATAACCTGACCTTTTTTCTTTAGAATCACTGGTGGGCTAGTGTATAAAATGTTTATTAAGAAAAAAAAAAAAAAAGACAAAGGAAGCCCACACAAGAAGCATGGCAAACTTCGAAAACGTTTACTGGTGAAACTACGTTACGAACATTTTTTACAATGCCAGAACTTCCAATATGACTCTGTTCGTGATTCAATTAGTTAATTCAATTAGTGATTCTAAAGAAAAAAGGTCAGGTTAGCCCCCTCCACTTCGGGAGGGTTTCAAGCTCCCGTGGGATTCAACTTCTACTCCACACCCACTGTCTATTTACCGAGCGAGCAACAATACAAATGCCGTTACGGCAAAGTACTTTTACCGGTAAATTTCATCAAACTTTTGCATGCTTCTCGTGCAGGCTTTCTTTACCTTAGCCAAAAATTCCTAAAAATCCATCATTACTTTGATGCAATAATATTCTCTACATCTGTTTATGTATCACTTGATTCAGTATTATTAAACTCTTGGTCCGAATTCCAGAATTTCATCAATTTCAACTTTTTTTGTGCAGTTCAGTAAACCTAAACTGGATAAATGAGGTCAGAAGGTGTGATCTTAAATTTTCAAAGCTATTTTTGTTGGAATAGTTGGAAACATAGATAAGCGATGGCAACATGTACTTACCATTTACCTAAGATGGTAAATGCAAGACAGTAAAGAAAGTTATTACTTTGTTTCTTCAAATACTGGTTAACAGAACATAACTATAAATGCTCTCTCTCAATTCAGAAATTGAAACTAGATCAATAATTTCCACTTTCAGCTACAATTTTAAGAATTACATTAAAAAAAAAAAAAAAACACCTTTTCTGTGTTCTTAGTTCTTTTAGTACTAAGGAATTGATAAGCCAATAAGTTGCATAAAAATGATGTTACCTTGGATAGCATCTAAATTATCCACCTTTCTTCTCCAGTTGGCAAAGTAAATTTCATTTCTCTTTTTACTGGAGGGGATTCATCTGGAGTACTAGCACTCAAATCATATGACTCAATCATATAAACAAATCAAATCATATAAACCAGCAGTCACATTTAAAGATGTGACTGCTGGTTTATAATCAGGAATGAGAATGCTATACCTTTATGCTTGTGAAGTTGAAAGTTTATTATAATAGTTTATAAAATTATCTATCAAACTTTCAAGATACCTATTTACCTTATTAAAACACTAGAATTCCCCTACCATGCATATAGTGAAAGTTACGAGATATGATATTCTCCAAATCACCAATACAGGGGTTCTAGGTATATTAAGTCGTAACTTACAAAATCTCTAGCAAAATTTAAAAATAGAGTAACAAAGTGAGTAGAACTATAAATCTGTTTAATATGCTAATTAAGTCAATAAAACAGCAAAACTTTTCAAAAACTTATCTGTTCCCAGAGCTCAAAATTCTTTGAATTCACAGTTCTTAATCTCAAATGCACAATGAAGATTATCCATAAGGAAATTCTGTCGGAAGTAATTTGAATCCCTCCCTCAGTACAGCCATATAAGGGAGGTGGAAATTTCACAATATAAAGCTACATAAAGAAAAAGACTAATTTAAAAAAAAAACAACTCTGTTTTATGACAGATTTACACAAAAGTTTTCCTCTCATTGTAGGATGGGTTATATATTAGTGTAAAATGAAATGTGCATTATTTCCTTATTTTGTTGTTTTTGTTAAAATTTGTAATATTTTTTGATACACACTCTATTTTATTTTTATATGTAAATGGCAGCTTGTTGAAAATAATTTTTTTAATTTGCACTAGATTATTTGAAATATGTTAATCGCTGGTTTAAAGTTCTTCTTCCAATGATTAAACCACTGTTGTATGTTAATGGAGGACCAATTATTACTATTCAGGTAAAATAATTTTTTCTAATGCATGCACACATTTTTAGTCATATATATGTGTATATACACACATGGTAGGGTCTCAGAGTATGTTACATTGGTCATACACAACTGGCCACCTGATAAATACTTATATTGACAACTCATAGTTATAGCTTGTCTGTTTTAAGATGACAGTTTGTGATGTGTGAGAGGGGAAGCAAAGGAATGGAAAGGCTAAAAAAATCCTAAAGAAGGCCTCTCCTAAAAGTTCACCCTCTATGAGAATAGACTGATCCTGACTGTACTTTAAGATTTAGGTACATTCAATTTACACATGTTTATGGTTATAGTACAGTAGTTTTCTATACAGAAACCTAACCTTTGTGTACTTTGAGACCTTACTGTATTACACTATTTTTGTTAAAATAGTGTAAAAAAAAAAGAAGTTTGTATTACTTGAAAACTGTTAATACTTATTACTGTTGTTATTATACTAGCATATCACATAATGTTACTGTACTAATAGTAATATAGTATTCAGGTATATTACTATATCTGAATACTATATACTATGCCATAGGGTTAATTTAAAGTTATGGAATACTATGCCATAGGATTAATTTAAACTTTTTAAATGAAATTATGAATTAGACTACAGAAAAAAGCATATGCCACAAACCAGTGAGGATGCCTTGGCTCTGAGGGGGCTTCTGTGAATGTTTGTCGCATGTAATTTGATATTATGCCAGAGGAGATACCTTTGCCTTAGTGTATGCACTGGATGCAGAGAAAGAGAGAGACAGAGAGGAAATTAAATGGAAATTTGCCTTTTTTGTCTAGTGAATTTGAGTGCTTGAAGAAAAGGATCATTGCCTTTGAAAGAATAAATCAACTGCTCACCTTGAAATTACAGCTTACCCTCATGCATCTGGCTGCATGGCAGGATGCACTGGTCCCACAGGAGGTAGTTATTCATAAAGGTGCTACTATTGTTAGGGAAATGGAGAAGGTTTTAGGCAATAAGGATATGTGGAATAAGACCAGGGTTTGTCTGCCAGGGGACAAAAGTTAATGATATTATAGAATGCTTATCAACTTTTAAGGGCACGAAAGGTGATATTGTTGCATGATAGTACTAAACTAATGATATTAATAATAGGTGATCAGAGGATTTATTTAACAGGTATAGGGCAATGTTGAGAAAAAGCCATGATAAATTTTAAAGTGTCTGGAATTTTGTCCAGTAATTATAGGAGGGAGTACATGATGAGAACTTTATCATTCAATCTGATTCTGGAAAGATTGTGCATGGCCCAATGGCAGAATTTTTATGTATCTCAGAAACATGCTTGTTAACAGGAGAAGCTGTTTTTACAGAGATGACATACACTTAAATAGAAGTGGTACAAGAATTGCTGATTCTATTGAGGCAATATTAGGGTTATCGGAAAACTGCTAATTTGAGGGGATATACAAACTAATTGTTTAATAGTATTCTCAAGCAAAGGTGAAATTGATTCTTGCAATACTCTTATTGGGCTACTTCAGCCTGGAAAGCAAGATGTGTGGGAGATAATAAGGCATACTTGGGTTTCACATGGGATTAGCAATTATATGAGCTGTGTGAAAGTTACTAAAATGCTAACATTGTAAGTATAACAGAAACATGATATCACTGTGATGTTGAGAATTTGAATGTGCCAGTTATAATGTACACAGAAAAGATAGCCATGACAGTGCGAGGGGAGGAAGTTAGGAGTTTAATAGCTAGCTGATTTTTTAACTGAATTCATCAATTTGTGGACTTCATACCATTCCTTCAATTGTCCCATAAGTGCTGCTGAGAGTTCTTCAATTTCCCTTCTCATGTTAGAGAGACCACTAAGTGGTTTATACAAACTAAGAGATATATATTCAATGTTTAGACCAAAATGGGCATCAGATGAACTGATGAACTTAGTGATACAGAAGAAATGTTATATTTATGACTGTGTGTACAGAGTTATATTTATGACTGTGTATATCCTGACAATTTATAATCAACCCATGTTTTTTTCTTCTCTGCCACTAAACTAATCAATTCATCTGACATCCATTTCGATCTAAACTTTGAACAATATCTCTTGGTATGTATGAATCAATTAGTAGTCTCTCCAGCTTTGGTTGATTATAAATTTCCAGGAGGTACAGTCATACAGTAAGTATAGACTAATTTGCAATCAAGTCATGAGGGGGTGTAAGACAAACTAAGGCAGATTATGGAAATTCCTTGCATATGTTAACATAGAAAGAAAGGGTTGAATCACTGGATATAAATGGCATAACTGTGATAAATTGCTGATAAACTGAATAAATATTATGTATCTATTTCACACAAGTATTTAAAGACAGAGTTAGCAGAAATTTGTCTAATATGGACTGAGAATTAAGTGATTTTGTAATAAGCAGAAAGGAAGATGAAGCAAAACTGTTTCTAATAAAATAGGACAGTTCTATCAGTTCAAGGTACTCTGGGGTTGATGGATCTGTCCAATTTTATTAAAAGAAGCTATAAAAGAGACAGTTAAGTCTCTTTTACAGCTTATGTTCTTATCATTTTCAGAGACAATGTCACAGACATTCTCTCAGATATGCCAGACAAGCTGTACTTGCTACCTGGGAGTCTAAAACATTGACGGAACTGATATTCAGATGACGCTTAAGTCAAGACACACAAGGATGCAATTTGGGCGAGGTCCGGATGGTCTGTGACAGCCAGATCCTCTGCTTGCATCTTCACGATGGTAGGACTGTCAGTAATCCTGGGTATAACCCCCATGCAGAAGCACACTATGGACAACCATGCGGGTGTGAACGTAAGCAGGGGTCGAGGTGCGCCACACGACATGGAGGAATGCCACCCATCTGTGTTACCAAGCAATATTAGGTGGTAGATGACTCTCATCAACTGGTGCAATACCACCACTTTGCTTAGTGGAGGCTTGAAGTGGTGGAACCCATGTTTAGTCTCCAGAGTTTAGTCTCTTTAGAACCCATGTTAAGTTCCGGTCAACACTTCCCCATCTCTTCCATCATGCAGTATGACTGATGACTTTTGAGGTTATGATGGACATCGTGGCGAGATCCAATCTTCCTTACATTTCGAGGGTACAGCTCTAAAACGGTGTTTGCAGGCCGGCCACTAGTTAGCACACTGGATCGAACCTATTGGTAACTCTTTAGGAGGTTCCGAATCAGCTAGTGAATAATCTTGCTACCTCTACTCTGCCAGATAGTGACTGGAGGGAGTCCGAGTAGTGTGTATGCAGGGGGGCATTGTTGAGGCCACATTATGTCAAGGATCTGGGTATATTCTTACCATGTGTATGCCATATCCAAAAATTTCATTACTTCATACAGCATGTCCCCCACACTTTTTCTTACTATTCAATACACCATGAATTGTCAAACTAATAGAGCAAGCTTATCTGCGAAAAGATCTAAACCTCCCAAGCACTTCCTAATTCATTTCACAAATATACGTGGTTTCAATTCTAACCTCAATGATGTCCATTTCCACTAGCAGTCTGCCAAACCCCTGTACTTTTTCTGACAGAATCCCAGTTATCGGTTGATTCAACTACTGCTCATCTCAGTTGCCCAAATTATTCGCTGTATGATTCCTTTCGCCTCAAAGGTAGTACTTGTGCATATGTCTGTTCTGATATTCCCTGTCAGAGACTTGGCAATTTGGAATCTCCTCTCTTTGATCTTCTCTGGCTTAAAATCTCTCTACCTCATTGTGTCAGATTCATCTGTTGTCTCTACCGTTCTCCCAACTCCACTAATCACTTGGAACTCTTTAACTTCCTCTCTTTGCAACTTGACGTTCTCCAGTCCAACTTTCCTAACAGTGAGGTAATTTTCCTTGGTGATTTTAATGTTCACAACTCCAGCTGGCTTCCGTTTTCTAGCCACACCAACCCAGCTGGTCAAGATGCTGAGGCTTTTGCAATTTCTAATGACCTTGCACAGATTGTTCATTTACACACAAGAATACTGGACAATCATAACCATACAGCTAACACGCTTGATCTTTTTCTCACAAGCAACCCTTCTTTTATTGTTCATTTATACACAAGAATACTGGACAATCCTAACCATACAGCCAACACGCGTGATCTTTTTCTCACAAACAACCCTTCTAAGTGCACGGACGAAGTGAGAGGTCCTTTAGGCACTTCAGATCACAACTTGGTGATTGTCTCTTCTCCAATGGAGCCTTTATCTCATGGCTATTCCCAACCTCTTGTTGTTTGGCATTAAAAGAATGCAAAATGGGATGACCTACAAGATTTCTTTTCCTTGGTCGGATTACTGTTTCAAAATTTCTGATGTCAACATTTTCTCAGATCGTGTCAGTGAAATTATTCTTGTAGGAATGGAATCCTTTATCCCAAACTCCACTTTAAAATCTCATCCTTTATCTAAACCTTAGTTTTCCAATAAATGTGCCAAGGCTGTTCAGAGAAGAATGTTGCATATCGTAATTGGCTTGTTTCATTTTTCGCCTGCACCAAAGCTCGCAATAGTTGTAAAGCAGTTAATAATCAGTCCAAACTAGATTTTCAATAGGCTAAGAGTAGAAATCTTGCTTCTTGCCCTAATGGTAGCCAAGCATTTTGGTCTCTTGCCAAAGCTATTGGCCGCAACTTTTGTCCATCTCTGCTCCCACCTCTGTCAAAACCAGAAGAAAACCATTTTTCTTCCAACTCATTTATTACTGATCTTGGTAAAACACCTGCCACCATTTCCAGCATGGTCCATTCAATGCTGGCTGTGGTCTACCATCAAAAGGATGTCAGAAGGATTTTGAGGAATCTTGATGCTAAGTAAGCTCCAGGTCCTGATGGCATTTCTCCACTTGTTCTCCAAACCTGTGCTCCTGAACTTACTCCTGTTCTTTGCCACCTTTGTTCACTTTCTTATTCCAAAGGTGTTTTTCCTTCTGCTTGGAAATTTGCTCACATCCAGCCAGTTCTTAAAAAGGGTGACAAATTGATTGGGAGGTGTACATTCCTCCCAATCAATTATCGTCCCATTGCAGTTACTTCTACTCTTTCTAAAATAATGGAGAAATCAATTAACTGCCAACTCTTAAACTACCAAGATTCCGTGAGTGTCGATCCACTGGTGATATTCTGGCTTATGTTACCCATTTATGGACAAATTCAGTGGAAAAGTATGGTGAAACACACGCTATTGCTCTTGACATCTCAAAGGCTTTTGATCGTGTTTGACATAATAGTCTTCTAAACAAGCTTCCATCTTATGGTTTGCCAACTGTTTTTTGTAATTGGTTATCCAGTTCTCTCTCTGATTGCTCACTGAGGGTGATAGTAGATGGCTCTCTGTCTTCTAACTTCTCCACTAATGCTGGTGTCCCCCAAGGTTCAGTTCTTTCCCCCACTCTTTTCCTCTTCCATATGACCTTCCATTGACTGGAAATCCTATCCATAGTTTTGCCGATGATAGTACATTCCATTCCACTTTCCATTTTGAGAAACCTTGCCTTGCTCAATCAGCTTCAACTTCTCGAATATCCTCTACCAATTCCTTAAATGCCGATCTGCAGGTAATTCTCCAGCAGGGCAAAGACAACTTAGTTGATTTCAATCCTTCTAAAACTCAGTCTTGTCTTATATCTCACAAAAAGGATTCTTATGCTTATCTTTGGTGACACTCCGATTTCTAGGCAAAATGATATATCTCTTTTGAGGATTACCCTGACTTCTAATCTCTCTTGGCACAAGCAGATTACAAATATTGCTTCTTCTACATCTAAAAAACTTGGTTTTCTCTTTCGCTCTCGGCGTTACTTTTCTTCCAAACAGCTGCTCACTCTGTATAAATCGCAAATCCGCCCTGCCATGGAATATCGTTCCCACATCTGGGGTGGTGCCCCCAAAACCTCTCTCAGGCTTCTAGATTCCATTCAGAAGAGGGCAGTTTGGTTAATTAATGACTCATCTCTAACTGAGTCTCTCCACTCGCTGTCTCATAGACGTACTGTTTCTGCTGCATGCCTTTTCTACAGATACTTCCATGGGCACTGTTCTTCTGAATTGGCTTCTATAATTCCCACTCTCTCTCTCTCTCTCTCTCTCTCTCTCTTTCAAAACAGTCCGAACACATGCTGCCCCCATCCATCATCCATTTACTGTCCAACTTCAAACTCACAGAACCAACTTTTCATCTTCCTCGTTTATTCATTCAACGGCTGTTTTCTGGAACAACCTTCCTTCATACCTATTTCCTGAAAATTACAGTCTACAGAAGTTCAAGTCTAATGTCAACAAATATCTTCTCTCGTCTTCTCAACCTCCAACCCAAGCATGGTACTAAGTACTATAAGGTTCTAATACCTCTCATTTTTGGGGTTTTCATAAAAAAAAAATTATTTTTTACGGCCATTATTATGGCTAAGGATAAACCTTTAGCCATAACAATGAGAGCATTCTTAAATTCAGGAGAGGAACTATTCATGAGGAAATTCAAAGGATAATTTGGGTAACTGCAGACCTGTAAGTTTTATTTCTGTGCCTGGGAATATAAAGTTAATAGTCAAAGAAGCAAGTCAAGGTCATCTTATTAGGAGTGGCAACCTAAGGCAATCACAGCATGTATTTGTTAAAGATGGATTATGCATGACCATTTGGATTAGCTACTGTGAAGTCATCACATAGGAACTAGAATATGTATGAAGGGATGGTTAAGAAGTAGGAGACAAAGAGTGGTTATAAATGGCCACTGCCCTTCATGGATTAATATAATGAGTGAAGTACTACAGGGTTGACGTTGGGTCCCTCAATGTTTTTAATATTTATTAATAGTGTCACTATAGTTATATCAATTTATCTAGCTCTTCATGAAGTAGATGTAATCAGGGTACTTCATGAAGTACTCTGATTACATTTACTTCATGAAGAGCTAGATAAACTAAGTAGATGGGCCAAAAAGTGCCAACTAAGTTTTAATATTAATAAATGCAGGGTACCGATTTAGGTAGTGTAATCCTAGAATAACACATCATGTGGGTAGCACCAAATTCAAGGTAGTTGTTAAGGAAAAAGATTTGGGATGAATGTACATTGACATGAAATTTTCTGAACAGTGCTAACAAGTGCTAGAACAGCTGATGGGGTTCTGTCAGTAATATATAAGAACTTTGCCTGAAAATATGGTTAGGCCATATTTTCAGGCAAAATTATAAAGCAATTGTTAGGTCATATCTGAAATACTGTATACAGGTTTGGAAACATCATTTTAGGAAAGACATAAACTGTTGGAAAGTGGACAGAGAAGAGCAACAGGATTAGTTGAGGGCATAAAAGACTAAAGATAAAGTTCTGTAAATTATAATCTCTGGAAACTAGGCATCTGCATGGTGAGCTAATTGAAATGTTAAAGGCTTTAAAAGGATTAACTAAGCTGACTGCTGATGGCAATTTGCATCTTTCTCAGATGACACACAAGGGGGTATAAATTTAAATCGAAAAAATTCAAATTGAGAAATATGGTTCCAAATTAGATGTACTTAAATTTGCATTCTGCCAAAGAGTAATTGATTTTTTGAATAGACTTGTACCTAACATGTTATGTAAATGGTGTGTTTGAATAAGTTTAAAGAACGTTTGGTCAAATTATTGACGGGTATGATCAAATGAAGTGGTTAATTTTTTTTTTGTTGGTGCTAGCTAAGCTTTTTTTTTTTTTTTGTTGGCTGAGCTTTGCTTCTCTGTATCATGTTGCCAATACTAATGCTAATACTAAAATATATTCTACATAACCTCTAGTCTTGGACACATACGACCAGAAGAAGGAAGGATTGATTTTTGCACTGCACTCAACAGTTCAAAATTTTTGATAATTTTATTTCATAATTGAGTAAAGTAAAATGGTTGGCCATGTCTCTGCCATAATTGTTCCCTCTATATATAAAATTGAATGTAAGGTGGTCGATATTCTTTGATTAACACTAGGGATATCACATGCTCGGATCCTATCAGTGACCACAGAGTGGTGTGTGAAGTCTACAAAGTATTTTTAATAAAAGTATAGATGCGCAAGACAGCTTTTGAAGAAAGGTAAATTTTGAACTGTTTTACTCAAGTTATATTTATTAATATTAATAATTTTTTAATCAACTTATTTCTACTGTCATCATCATCATCAGCCATTTTCAATCCTCTGCAGGATGAAGGCCTCTCCAGCAATTTTCCAGTTCTTTCTGATTTGTGCAATGGCCATCCATTTACTACCCACAAACTTGTGAATTTCATCTGTCCATCTCCATCATTGTCTTCCAGGTTTTATTCTAGCTCCTCTTGGGTACCATTCTGTTATTTTCTTAGTCCACCTGTCATCATGTCTTTGAGCTATGTGTCCTGCCCAAGACCATTTTAATTCTTTAGTTTTGATAAGAATGCCCTTTACTTGAGTTTGCTGCCTAATCCATGTGTTTCTCTTCTTATCTAACAGTCTGATCACCAAGATAATTCATTCCATTCTTTGCTGTGTCGTTCTCAGCTTCTCTTCCATTCTTTTGGTGAGTGCCCAAGTTTCACTTCCATAAGTCACGGTGGGTAGTATACATTGGTTCATTATTTTACATTTCAGACAAATTGGGATATTGCTCCTCAGTATGTGACTATATTTCCTGAATGCTATCCATCCAAAATTTATTCTTCTCTTGACTTCCAGCCATTTTTCATTATTACAGCTAATGACTTGTCCCAGATAAGTATATGAATCTACCTTTTCAATTGCTGCTCCTTCAATGATTATATTCTTTTCTGTGGAATACTTGTTCATCATTACTTTTGTTTTAGCCATATTCATCTTTAGTCCGAAATCCTTACTCTGCATAATTTATTAAGATTTTCCTCTGATTCTTTGGGATCACGGCTTATGATCACAATGTCATCTGCAAATCGTAAATGGTTTAGGTACTCTCCATTCACATTGACTCTTTTCTGTGACCAGTCTAATCTTCTGAAAGCTTCCTCAAGGGCAGCAGTAAACAACTTCGGAGATATTGTGTCTCCTTGTCGAACTCCTTTCTCAATTTTAAATTTGCTAATGTCTTTGTCTAGTATAATAAAGGAGGTAGCGTTCTCATATATTTTCTTCCAAATCATAATATATGGGGTATCTATGCCTTGTCTTTCCAGTGCCAAAAACATTGCCTTATGCTGTATGGAGTCAAATGCCTTTTCATAATCCACAAATGCCAGGCATAATGGTGTTTTATATTCATTTGCTTTATGTGTTTTAAATGAATATAATAGTGTTTTATATTCATTTCTACTATATCGAGAATAAAAATTAACTTGCTTGTTTTGAGGTACTAACTTATGCATTTCCATCTCTCTGTTATAATCCTTCCCCCTCTGTTATGATTCTATGTAATAAAAGTGTGCAAAAATTTACCTTGCCATGTATCCATGTTGTGCCTGGCTACTGCTAGTTTATTTATAAATATATAGGCTTTGTAAGACCTAATTAATTAAGAAGAAACTTCTTACTAGAAATTCATAGAAATCTGAAAAAAATCTCATTGCATCTGAGATTGACCATATTGGGTTGGAGGGGATAATATGATTATTGCTTGTGCAAAGTTGTGGGCGTGTGCTAAGGCTAACCATTTGAGCCTGTTGAAGCCATTAGCGACTGAGAAAATTGAAATAGATATGGCAACTCCAGAAGAGGGGATTGCAGCATTACTCAAGATTATACTGTCAAACATGATATTAGAGTATCAGATGTTATCACGACTATCCATAAGTGCAGGTACCATCTGTAGTGAATTTCAGATAGTGCCTGCAGTTATGGATAGTCATGTTGGACCTTCTTATTCTGCTTTTCATGGAAGAGCTTCAGCTTGTAAAACATCATTTCAAATGCCAAATGTTTTGAGTGGTGTGTTTGCCCATTGTCTGTAGATGGAAACAATGGAGAAAGAGGTCCCATGGAACAACAAATTTTTTCAGTTGAGAGAAGGTCTGTAGAATACTATCATTCCAGCAGCAAAGTTCAGAGGAGGAAACATGATGGCACAGGACTGTTTGTGGTTTGAACTGGTATCGTCACTCATAATGCTAGAAACCTTTAGTGCTGCATTATTGATATTTTGTGTGTGTTGGTGTGAGTGTTGACATTGTAAATGTCTCTCTCTCTAGGTATCTGTCTGTCTGTTAATTTTTGGTTGGGCTTTTCATGCTTCAGCATGGCAATGCCTTTTGCATGAAGCAAAGTTTCATGCAAAAATTTGCTTCCCTTCATAAACCAGTGGTAATTTTCCATTGTGGTAGTCTCCAAGTGACATTGATACCACTTTTCTATCATGGATAGATCCTGATGAAAGCATTACCATTGATTAATCACTTAAATTTCATAAATTTAGAGTAAAATAAAACTGAGATGGCAATAAGGAAAAGGAATTTTCAAAGACATTCGGCAGAGCACATCTTTATAACATTGCACTAAAGTTGACACTAAAGATTCATAATTATCTTCCTTCCTTCTTTCAAGAAATCTGAAAGACCTGTTGAGACAAGTGGCAGAGAAGAAAAATGCATAGGATGCTTATAAATTCAGGAGATAAAGACACCTACAGTAGGTATAAACTAGTCTGCCATTAAGTCACAAAATGGGTTAGGCAAGCTAAAGCAGATTATAAGAAGCACCTGGCAAAGAATGCAAAGAAATAGCAGACCTCTTTACCTGTATAAACACAAGAAGGAAGGAGATGAGACATTGGTCTGCTAGATATGAATGGTATAACAGTTGATGATCATGCTCATGTTGCTGACAAACTGAATAGATGTTTTGTATCTATGTTTACACATGAAGTAGTTTTTAGGGATGGGGTTGCCAGAAGTTTTTCAAGTTATGGGGAGCTAAATGATTTTGTGATAACTGAGAGGAAAGTTGAAGAGAAATTTTAGAAGATAAAAAGTAAATAAGGCACATTAACAGATGAGATCTATCTAATTATTTTGAGAGAGGCAGAAAAAGAGTTCAGCAAACATTTAGCCATAATTATGAGTGCATCCTTGAATTCAGGGGAGGTCCTTATGGACTGCATTTGTGTAAATGCATCCCCAATTCACAAAGGGAGATCAAAGGGTGACATGAGTAATTACAAACCTGATAGCGATATAGTTTAGGGCTAAAGCCTCAGGTTACGTAAAGAGTTTAACTAATGTACAAGTTAGTGCAATTGCATCATTCTACTTTGCAACTGGGTTGTTATCATTGCATCACAAGGTACTTGCTTCCCCACTGATGAGGAGCCAATAAGCTCCAAAACGGTGCCATATGGGTGATGGTATCTGCTGAGAATAAGTAACAATAGTCTTCTCCTGTGGTGAAGCGTTACTTATTCGAGGTAGTGCAATATAATGGCAGCTCGTTGTGAAGGTATTCACAATATGAGATATACTTAAGGATGCCAATTTATAACTACTTAAGTAGTTGGCCATGTACTGGAATGATGCAATTGCACTAACTTGTACATTAGTTAATCCTGATAGCTTAACTTCTCTTTCAGGGAAAATAATGAAGTCACTGGTTAAAGAAGTGATGCAGGATTGAGTCATACAGTTATGGCATGGATTTGATAAGGGGTTGATTTTGTTTAGCCAGTATGATTGGATACTGTGATGCACTAACAGAAAAAATGAATGCAAAAAATAATTCGACATCTTATACTTAGATTTCAGAACAGCTTTTGATGATGTTCCTCGTAAAAGACTGCTCCAACGTACTGCTCCAAGACTGCTCCATGCTGCTCCAACGTGTACGTTGGAGCAGCATGGTATTGGGGTAATGTTACTGCTATAGATAAGGGGACAGTTGAATGGGAGAAGACAGAGTGGTTATCATTGGGCACTTCTCTTCTTGGACTATTGCTATTATAGTGGAATTCCCCAGGTTTAGATGCTGAGGCCCATTGTTTTTGTTCTCATATTCATTAATGATATGAAGGCATATCAGGTTTAATGACTAAGTTTGCAGTTGATACAAAAGTTGGCAGAGTGATTAATGACAGTAATAAAAGTATGCTACAGGGTATATACGTTTTTTTGCAACAAGGTCTAGAAAAGTAGGCATATAGGCTGAGAAGTTGTAGGTGCTACATGCAGGTAGCAATAATCCAAGAATAACATGCCAACTTATTGTCTCATACTGAGGGTAGTGGAGAACAAAAAAGACTTCAGTGAATTGTGCAATCAGACATGAAGTTCTCTGAGCAGTAATAGTGGCTGCCTGGACAGCTGATGGAGTCTTGTCAATGATATACAGGAATTTTTTCCCTCACTGAAAAATTCCTCTATATCATTGAATTAGGTAGGTGATTATCCTGTTGTTTAATGCAGTGGTTAGGCCACGTCTTGAGTGCTGCACACCCATCTCGATATTTCATTTTAGGAAGGTATGATTTGTTGAAATGGGCAAATTTAAAGAGGGGATGCAAAAATGTACTCTTACCAAGAAATGCTTCAGTTTTGTAAATTGCAGCATCTGGAAACTAGGCAACTGCCATGCAATCTGATTGGTGTAATTAAGGATGTGAATGAATTGGGTAATTTAAATGCTGATGGCATCTTTCTTCTTACTCTGACAACACACACACACTCACATGTGGGGTCATAAATTGAAAATGGATGGATGTAGGACAAATGTGTGAAATATTGCTTTCAGCCAGAGAGTGATTACTTGCCAGAACAAACTTCTATCTGGTGTTATGGAAGTGGGTAGTTTAAATAAAATTAAGGAAGAACTAGACAAATTATTAGAGTTGTAGGAAGAGTTTTTTTTTTTTTAATGCTGTATTATGAGGACTGTTCAATAAAGAATGATCATAAATTTGTTTTTTCACAATGTACCTCTATTAATCATACATATTTTGATGGTCTTTTTCAAATCAGACCCAATTTGATAAAATACATTTACTCCAACACATGGTGGAAGCCATTTTTTGATATGCATTTTAGAATCACCTCTGATGTCTTTACAACTTCTGCTAATGATTGGAAACGTTTTCCTTGCAGATCCTTTAGCATTAGCAGCATATAATGCAAGACAGCAAGCTTGTACAGCATCAGTCAAAAAACCCTTCTCATTTCACCTATCTATTTGCTCCAAAAGTTAGTCCAGTTGTTCCTTGGATTTGTTTAAGCTATCAACTTCCACAATAACAGATGGAAGTTTGTTCCAGCAATCAACTAGTCACTGGCTAAAGACAAATTTCCACACATCTATTCTGCAACTGTCTTTCCTCAGTTTGAATTTATGCTCCCTCATGTGCATGATCTGAGCTAGAGGAAGAATCTCATAAGCATTGAGCTTGCTCAAACCATTCAAAGCCTTATACACCTCAATCAGATCAGATCACCCTGCGGGTGCCTAGTCTTCACATGCTGCAATTTGCAGAACTTAAGCCTTTCTTGTAAAAGCACCCCTTTGCTGCCCTCACTAATCTCACTGCCCTTCTCTATACTCATTCCAGCAGCCCTGTATGCAGTACTCAACGTGTGTCCTTATACAAAAGGATAATCACCTCCTTATCTGTGCTAGCAAAGTTCCTGTATATCATTGACAAGACCCCATTTGCTGCTCTAGCAGTCTTTCTGCACGGCTCAGAGAATTTCATATCTGACTGCAAAATTAAACCCAGGTCTTTTTCATTCTCTTACTATGCTGAGTGTAGTACCACACAGTTGGTACATCACCCTGGGTTTACTGCTACACATATGCAGTACTTTGCATTTGTCAATGTTAAACTTCAGTTGACACTTCTCAGCCTATCTGCCTAACTTTTCTAGATTCTGTTGCAGTACTGTCTTTACTGTCGTGACGGGTGCTTGCCCTCGAGAATAATGCATCTGGGAGCTCATCAGGGACTCAAGACTCCAGCAATCTACTGAGTGATGCACACACGATTTGAGCCTCAAAACAGAAAAACCAAGTGCAAACTACTCTGGTTAAAAAGGACATTGTTTTATTAGGAGACTCCATTGTCAGGGAAACGGGGAATATTTTTTGTAATAAGGATAGGTGGAGTAGAACCAGGGTATGTCTGCCGGGAGCAACTATTGATGATGTCACCAACAGATTGTCAGATTTTAAAGGGGGTAAAGAGAATATTATTATTCATGTGGAGACTAATGATATTAAACGTACACGATCTGATGATTTGTTGGAAAAATACAGGACCATGCTGAGGAAATGTCGCGAGCTAGGCTATGTGTCTGCAATTCTGCCCAGACACGAAAGGGGGCAGATGCCCTCTGAATCACAGTCTAATCAAGAAGTAATCAAGAATCCCAGTTCCTGTCTAATCAAGAAGCACAAGCTTCTTGATTAGACCGGGGTTCGAGCCCATGACCACCAAATATGGAGAATGCGGAAAGGTCAGGGAATGACCACCGCATATCCTTGGAGCAATATGGCCTTAGTTGTTAATGCTCCTAAAAACCAAATAACAAACAAACAAACAAGCTTCCTTTATCCCATGATTTTAGTGGATCAGGTATTGGCAGATCTTCATTATGTGGAACTGGTCTTATTGCAGATGACATTAGAATATTTGATGCTGAGCTTACTTTTTCTGTACCCCTGATATTTTTGTCATGCAGAAATAGTAATCATCAGTGTTGTAGTATGTTCTCATCACACCATAAGAACAGCAAAAGGCATATTTTTAATTTGCCAGTTAGTCACATCCTCAGATTTGTGGGGCACATAATATAACATATGTGTGGACCCAAAGTTTTGTCCTGATTCTCAACCTTGTAACCAAAGTACAAAGAATATACACATTTAGTGATGCTGTAGATTTTCTTCTTCTGATTTTTCATAATAAACCTTCCACATATGACAGAGAAATTTTCAGGGTGATACAGGCACTTCCTTTGATTCTGCTTAGACATTTTAACAATACAGTGCTAAGCAAAAGACTGTATTGTTAAAATAAAGGAAAGGAAAAACACATGCAGATATTGTGCATCTATGCAATAGATATGCAGGTGAAATGTACACATATATGTATTCACACTTACTGTCTTTCCATTACTGAATGAGAAAGGTGAGAGACAGACAAGGCTGAACGTGTTAATCTTTCCCAGCATTACTGCCATCTATGAGCACATGCAAACATTATTATTTGAAGGTAATGCAACATATTTTCTTCCCTAAATTGTAGGAATATATATATATTATTGGTAAACATAAAAAAACCTGTATATATGTACAGATGAACTAATGAGACATGTGGCAGAGAAGAAAAATGCATGGGATACATACAAATTAATGGGTGACATGGAAGCCTATGATAGATATAAGTTGGTCTGTAACCAAGTCACAAAGGAGATTAGGCAGGCAAAGGCAGACTATGAAAAATCCTTGGCAAAGGATGCAAAAAAAAACAGAAAAGAGTTTTTTACATACTTGAACTCGAAAAGGAAAGGGATGAATCAGATTGGTCCACTGGATATTGATGGTTCAACAGTTGAGGATCCTGCTCAGGTGGCTAACAATCTAAACGAGTATTTTGCATCTACATTCACGCATGAGGAGTTATTCAGGAAGGAGAATGATGTAGGTAAAGTAAACATTGGCAGTGAGCTGGATGATTTTGTAATAACTGAGAGGAAAGTGGAGGAGAGATTGTTGAGGATAAACATAAAAAAGGCACCTGGGGTGGATGGGATCTATCCAGTTATATTAAAGGAGGCAGCAAAGGAAGTATGCAAACCCCTAGCCATAATTATGAGAGCTTCTTTGGACTCAGGGGAGGTGCCCATAGACTGGAGATGTGCAAATGTAACCCCAATTCACAAAGGAGGATCAAAGGCTGACACAAGTAATTATAGACCTGTTAGTTTAACTTCTGTTCCAGGTAAATTAATGGAGGCACTGGTTAAAGAAGCACTGCAGGATCATCTAGACAAGAATTCAGTTATAGCTCAGACGCAGCATGGTTTTGTTAAGGGCAGGTCTTGCCTGACCAATTTGATTGGATACTATGATGTAGTCACAAAAGAACTGGATGCAGGGAATAACTTTGATATTATATATTTGGATCTTAGAAAGGCTTTTGATACTGTTGCACATGGAAGACTGCTGCACAAATTGGAGCAGTGTGGCATTGGAGGCAAATTGCTGCTATGGATAAGGGGATGGTTGAGTGGCAGAAGACAGAGAGTGGTAATCAATGGACACTGCTCAACGTGGACTAATGTTATTAGTGGAGTTCCTCAAGGTTCAGTGTTGGGTCCGTTGTTGTTTTCGGTGTTTATGAATGATATTGATGATGGGATATCAAGTTTAATGTCCAAGTTTGCAGATGATACAAAGGTTGGCAGGGTCGTTAAGGACAATACTGACGCTATGCTGCTGCAACAGGATCTGGAAAGGTTGAACAGATGGGCTGAGAGGTGGCAAATGAGGTTTAACATCGACAAATGTAAAGTGCTGCATATGGGAAACAGTAACCCCAGAGCAACGTATCAACTCTGCGGTACTACACTGACAGTGGTGGAGAATGAAAAGGACCTGGGGGTAATTGTGCAGGCAGATATGAAGTTCTCTGAGCAGTGCAGACGAGCTGCAAGAGTAGCGCATGGTGTCTTGTCAATGATATACAGGAATTTTTCTAGCAGGGATAAGGAGGTGATTATTCCCTTGTATAAGGCAATGGTAAGGCCACATCTTGAGTACTGTATACAGGTCTGGAGGCCTCATTTCAAGAAGGATGTAGAGCTGCTGGAACGGGTACAGAGAAGGGCAACAAGATTAGTAAATGGAACAAAGGGTTGCTCTTACGAAGAAAGGCTTAAGTTTTGCAAATTACAGAGTCTGGAGACTAGGCACCGGCGAGGTGATCTGATAGAGGTGTATAAGGCTTTGAATGGTTTGAGCATGCTCAATGCCAATGGGATTCTTCATCTTTCTCAGAATAATCACCTCAGAGGGCATAAATTCAAATTGAGGAAGGACGGATGTCGGATAGATGTGCGGAAATTTGCCTTTGGCCAGCGGGTGGTTGGTTGGTGGAACCGACTTCCATCACTTGTTGTTGAAGTTGATAGCCTAAACAAATTTAAAGCTCAACTGGACAGGTATTTCGAACGAACGGAGGGGTGAAATGGGAGTGGTGTGTTTTTTTTTTTTTTTTTTTTTTTTTTTGGCTGATGCTGAATAAGCTTGCTTTCTTGCATCATATGCCTCTGCTAATGCTAATGCTAATGCTAATATGAAAATTGTTATGATGTGAAACTTTAAGAATTATTTTCAAATTCTCTGCATAAAAACTGACTGTAAACAGCTGGTATATTAGGGGGGGGGGAGATGAAAATCATGTTGGCCAGTGTAGTGGAGTCAGTGATTATTGTTGTATTAAGGATGATCTTGACAGGAATATTATTCCACATGAAAGAATGTTATGCAAATTAGTAGCATGTTACTGCTATGGATAAAGGGATGGTTGAGTGGCAAAACACGGAAGGTGATTATTAATGGGCACTTCTCTTAGACCAATGTCATTAATGGAAATCCCTTAGGGCTAAGTGCTGGGTCCCTTACCGCAGATATTGTATTTATTGCAGTATACATTGTATTTATTACTGATGTTGATGAAAGCATATCAGGATTGATGTCTAAGTTTGCAGATGACACAATGGTTAATGACAAGAATCAAGACATACTGCTATACAACAAGACCTAGAAAAATTAGGCAGATAGACCAAGAAGTAAATGTAAATGCAAATGTAAATGCAAAGTGCTGAATACGGACAGCATTAATCTAGAATAGCATATCAGTTGGGTAGTATAGTATTCTAGGGTTGGATGGTATCATACATTTGATTCTATAGGTAGATACATGATGTGGATATGAGCTGTTATGCTGTTAAATAATAATTTAAATTTGATTTTGCCATCATGTTTCACATTAGCTTTCATTTGTTGGTGAATGGTGATAGGCAAAATGTCTTATGCAGTTGAAAACTTAATAAATATATCACCCTTATTTGTTTATAATATTACTGCCATAGAGCATCTCAACTAGCATAGTTGAAGACTTGTGGCAGCAAAATCACAATCCTGGCTCAAAGAATAGAGGTATTGATTGCACTTTTGTTCATACCCCTGTTTTTCAAATAATTTTCGAGAAATAAGAAATAGCAAACATTACTTTTCAGCATGCTACCATATCATTCTGTGTTAAGTAATATTTAGTATACCTTATTATGAGCTTTTAGATAGTACATTCATTCATTCATAAGTTACACAGGATTAATACAGTAGTCACATTATATGAAATCACTCTTTTATATTAAATGAATATGTAACCATCAACTACTATTTGTGAGTATATGTTTTCAAATAACAATGTTACTTATATCATATTTCAAATACTATAATTTATATTATTAATATTTTAAAGTTTGAAGTTACATATTGTATAATATCTTATTTCTTTCTGAATTAATTTGATAAGATTATTTATATGTTAAAGGTAGAAAATGAGTACGGTAGCTATGAAGCCTGTGATTTTGCCTATACTGCTCATCTACGTGACCTCTTTTGGCAATATTTAGGTAAAAATATAGTATTGTTTACAACTGATGGTTCCAGTGATTCATTCCTAAAATGCGGAAAAATAAGTGGTGTATATTCAACAGTTGATTTTGGATCAGGTGTGTATACATTTCATCTAATATGCTGTTATTTAATAAAATTTTATAAATTGTGTAATATTATTAACTTTTGAAACAGTATAACATTTATTTTAAAAAAATTTTATGCCTTTAAAACTTGATTACACATTGTCAAATTCCGGAACACTAGCCCCGATACTCTTCTGTGTACATGTGCAGGGTAAATCTTCTGAGCTTATATTACACATTTTTTAGTATTAAATCAGATCACACACCAACCATAAGAGTAAGTATTTACTGTAACTAAAATATTTACATATTAAAATAAATAAATATTTACAAAAACTGCTATTATATTAAATTAAATTATATACATATAAAACATTAAAACTGTGATGAAATCCTTGAGATAAAATACACTAAAATAAACCGGATTAAAAGCGATAAAAACGATAAAAATCTCTGGAGCTTTCGGAGGCATCCGCCTCCTTCTTCAGCAGTAACAAAACTTCCTGCAGCACGTCCATATATAACAGGCTCACGGTACCTATACACGTGGTGCAGTCGGCGCATGGTCTGAACTGGAAGCGGAAATAGCTCGGGAACGTGTTAAGCAAAACCGTTCATCCTTACTTAGGATGATAGTTTCAAACAGAGGATGCATACGCATACCTCTGTCCCTATTCATAATATTGTGGTCGGATGAACAGATTCGTAGGCTCTCGAGCCATTTACGGTTCCAGAACCCATGCGCTCGATCCACGATAACCGCATCCTGTGGGGAAATTTGATGCTGCTTCTCCCAAAAATGCTCGGCCACAGCAGACTTATTGTAATCAGCGGTTTTTATAGCATTTGCATGCTCCCCCAGACGATCCTTGAGCCGTCGTTTTGTCTCACCCACATAACATTCCCCACAATCCGGGCATTTTATCCTGTATACTACCCCACTACTCAGGTCCTTTGCTATTGGGTCTTTTACCTGAGACAACACTGTGTGCAACCTCCGCCCTGGAAGCTGCACACAGCGTGTTTTATAACCCCGCAAAACTCTAGCGAGATGCTCAGTAACGCCCGGATAGTAAGGAATGTATGCGGTAGCCACAGGAACAAACGGTTCCTGACGGTTAGACTCTATTCCTTTACTAAATCTGTCTATGATCCTCTGGGGGTATCCGCATTTTCTAAGGTCTGCTGTGACCCGTCTAATTTCACATTCTTTGTCCTCAGAGGTGGTGCAGTGTGACCCTGCTCTATCTAGTAGAGCTTTCACTACACTAATTTTATGCTGCCCAGCTTGTGCTGAACTATAATGGGTGTACTGGCCTCTGCACATAGGTTTAGCGCCATCGTGGCCAATCTGGCTAGGGAGGAGTTAGAGGACAGGGTTTTTAGTGGATGTCAGTTTCCCATAAAGAAATGGAAAAGGTATGTTGATGATACCTTTACCGTGGTCCAGAAGGGGAGAGAGGATGATGCACTCCATTGGCTTAATAGCTTCTCCCAATTTATACAATTTACCTCAGAGGTGGAAACTGGAGGTACCCTTCCTTTCTTGGATGTACTGGTCTCTAGGATAGGCCCTAGGCTAAAACCTTCTGTGTTTAAAAAACCTATGTGCAGAGGCCAGTACACCCATTATAGTTCAGCACAAGCTGGGCAGCATAAGATTAGTGTAGTGAAAGCTCTACTAGATAGAGCAGGGTCACACTGCACCACCTCTGAGGACAAAGAATGTGAAATTAGACGGGTCACAGCAGACCTTAGAAAATGCGGATACCCCCAGAGGATCATAGACAGATTTAGTAAAGGAATAGAGTCTAACCGTCAGGAACCGTTTGTTCCTGTGGCTACCGCATACATTCCTTACTATCCGGGCGTTACTGAGCATCTCGCTAGAGTTTTGCGGGGTTATAAAACACGCTGTGTGCAGCTTCCAGGGTGGAGGTTGCACACAGTGTTGTCTCAGGTAAAAGACCCAATAGCAAAGGACCTGAGTAGTGGAGTAGTATACAGGATAAAATGCCCGGATTGTGGGGAATGTTATGTGGGTGAGACAAAACGACGGCTCAAGGATCGTCTGGGGGAGCATGCAAATGCTATAAAAACCGCTGATTACAATAAGTCTGCTGTGGCCGAGCATTTTTGGGAGAAGCAGCATCAAATTTCCCCACAGGATGCGGTTATCGTGGATCGAGCGCATGGGTTCTGGAACCGTAAATGGCTCGAGAGCCTACGAATCTGTTCATCCGACCACAATATTATGAATAGGGACAGAGGTATGCGTATGCATCCTCTGTTTGAAACTATCATCCTAAGTAAGGATGAACGGTTTTGCTTAACACGTTCCCGAGCTATTTCCGCTTCCAGTTCAGACCATGCGCCGACTGCACCACGTGTATAGGTACCGTGAGCCTGTTATATATGGACGTGCTGCAGGAAGTTTTGTTACTGCTGAAGAAGGAGGCGGATGCCTCCGAAAGCTCCAGAGATTTTTATCGTTTTTATCGCTTTTAATCCGGTTTATTTTAGTGTATTTTATCTCAAGGATTTCATCACAGTTTTAATGTTTTATATGTATATAATTTAATTTAATATAATAGCAGTTTTTGTAAATATTTATTTATTTTATTTTATTTTAATATGTAAATATTTTAGTTACAGTAAATACTTACTCTTATGGTTGGTATGTGATCTGATTTAATGCTAAAATATGAATTTTCCCAACCTCAGAGGCCTTTTTCAGGATACTTATATTACACACATTGTGCACAGATTACACCAGCTACTGTTATGGTTCTGCCTTGTTCTACAAACCATATGCAAACAGATCTAGCATAATGATTAGATATATAGTAGGCTCTCAAGACTTTGATTTTACTGCTTTCCTGCTTAAAATAAATTAATGTATAAAACTAAACTACAAAAACTACCATTTTTGTTTGGTTTATTGGTATATTGTTTTACCATTTGTATTTTAACTAAAATAATAATAAAAAAAAAAGATACTTTTATAACTACAGAATTGGATTATACTGTCTTAAACAAATGTTGACAAACTTTAGTACAGCCTAACCTCCAAATCCACCAGTTGATTACCCAGCACCACCCATTTTCTAGCTATATTTAGAATGTGCAAAACCAGCAAACCACCCAAGTTAATTAACCCACTCCTTTAGTCATTCACTATATAGCCAAATCAATGCATTACAGCAGATCATGCAGGGTAGCAATTCCGCCTCAGTGCCGTAAGTTTTTATGGCACTCCAACATTGAAAAATTAGTTAAGTTGAGGAATTTTCTAATTGTCATTCATGAACAAGATTAGTAGCCACTTTTAAGTGACATTTTACTCACTTTTATGAGTTATATGATTCATACACGAAGCATTAGATTGAGGTAACAGTTCACTGAACACATATTTAGTAAATGTTTTTCAAACTTTTAGATTGTCATTTTTAAATACATCAACACAACAACTTTCATCCATTTTTATTTTTCCACATGTTGCCTAAAATAAAATTTAAAAAATGTTCTTGTTTATACTCTGGCATGACCACCAGGTCAGAGGAGTTTACAATAAATCAGGAATACAATTGTTAATCATATTTAGCAGCCACAGGCTTGAACTATGGTCCACTCAAAGAGTGTGTACTACTACACTCTCACACATGACCACTTGGCTACACCAGGCCTAAAGTAGCCCAGAGGATTATAGCCTTTCAAAATGCAATCATATTTATTTATGATTTATTTATTATGCTAAAAGTTATATTGTCAGATGCTCAACATTAGTTGTTTTTGTTAGGGTGAGAGAGTTTAATGGTGCAAGAGCTGCTATGGACAGTTTGCATCTGCTTGATGTTAGTATTTTGGTGAAGCAGTTTTGGTATTGTAAGATTTTCTATATTGCTGTTAACATTTAAGGCTTCTTCCCTATCCAAAAGTATACTGGACACAAAAACACAGTATATTTTGCAAAAAAAGTAACACAGTATCACTGTATATTTACTGTACTTTTTCATGTACTGTATTTATATTTACCTTTCTCTAAAAGAGGCTATATGTACAATGCGTTGCAGTACAAGGAGAGATCTTGTCCGACTAATCTGATTGGATACTATAATACAGTGACAAAGGAACTGGATGCAAGAAATAATTTTGCTATCATATACCTGGATTTCAGGAAAGCTTTTGATACTGTTACACCTAAAAGACTGCTGTACAAATCGGAGCAGTGTGGCATTAAGGGCAAGTAACTGCTATGGATAAAAGGATGCTTGAGTGAGAGAAGACAAAAAGCAGTTAACAGTGGACACTGCCCTTCGTGGACTAATATTATTAGTGAAGTTCCAAAGAGTTTGGTGCTTAGCCCATTATTGTTTTCTGTATTTATTAATTATATTGATGAGGGTATATCAGGCTTAATGTCAAAGTTTTCAGATGATACAAAGGTAGCCAGGATGATTAATGAGAGTAATGAAGGATACTGCTGCAACAAGATCTAGAAAAATTAGGCAGATGAGCTGAGAAATAGAATTTGAAGT
Organism: Mastigoproctus giganteus; assembly: GCF_048544385.1. Lineage (NCBI taxonomy): Eukaryota > Metazoa > Arthropoda > Arachnida > Uropygi > Thelyphonidae > Mastigoproctus > Mastigoproctus giganteus. Next base: position 140,446,451 of record NC_143583.1, read on the forward strand.
TTAACGTTGGGAAATGCAAGGTACTGCATATGGGAGCAGTATTATATCAACTGTGGAAAATGAAAAGGACCTGGGGTAATTTTGCAGTCTGATATGAAGTTCTCTGAGCAGTGCAGACAGGTTGTCATGGCAGCTATTGGGGTTTTGTCAGTGATATGCAGGAATTTTGCTAGCAGAGATAACCATTGCCATATATAATGGGCAATGGTTGTAAAATTGGGAGAAAGAGAAATGGCACAAAAACTGGAAAGACTTTTCACAAAATGCATTAGAAAAGGTGTGACGCCTAAGCAGTGGAATAATGCAATCATAGTTTTGCTGCATAAGAAAGGAGATAAATCTGAAATTGGAAATTATAGACCAGTTAGCTTGTTATCCCACATCTACAAGTTATTCATAAGGGTCATTACTAACAGATTAGAAAGAATACTTGATGAGAATCAACCGAAAAGCAAGCTGGCTTTAGGACAGGATTCTCAACCATGCATCACCTTCACTTAATGTCACAGCTGATGGAGAAAGCAAATGAATATAAAACACCATTATGCCTGGCATTTGTGGATTATGAAAAGGCATTTGACGCCATACAGCATAAGGCAATGTTTCGGGCACTGGAAAGACAAGGCATAGATACCCCATATATTATGATTTTGAAGAAAATTGAGAACGCTACCTCCTTTATTAGACTAGACAAAGAGAGTAGCAAATTTAAAACTGAGAAAGGAGTTCAACTAGGAGACACAATATCTCCGAAGTTGTTTACTGCTGCCCTTGAGGAAGCTTTCAGAAGATTACACTGGTCGCAGAAAGGAGTCAATTTGAATGGAGAGTACCTAAACCATTTACGATTTGAGGATGACATTGTGGTCATAAGCCACGATCTCAAAGAATCAGAGGAAAATCTTAATCCGTTATGTAGAGTTATTAAGGATTTTGGACTAAAGATGAATATGGCTAAAACAAAAGTAATGATGAATAAGTATGCCACAGAAAGGAACATAATGATTGAAGGAGCAGTAAATTGAAAAGGTGGAGTCATATACTTATCTGGGACAAGTTATTAGCTGTAATAATGAAAAATGGCTGGAAGTCAAGAGAAGGATAAATTTTGAATGGATAGCATTCAGGAAATATAGTCACATACTGAGGAGCAATATCCCAGTTTGTCTGAAACATAAAAAAATGAACCAATGTATACTCCCCACTATGACTTATGGAAGTGAAACTTGGGCACTCACCAAAAAAATGGAAGAGAAGCTGAGAACTACACAGTGAAGAATGGAATGAATTATATTGGAAATCAGACTGTTAGATAAGAAGAGAAACACATGGATTAGGCAACAAACTCAAGTAAAGGGCATTCTTATCAAAACTAAAGAACTAAAATGGTCTTGGGCAGGACACATAGCTCGAAGACATGATGACAGATGGACTAAGAAAATAACAGAATGGTACCCAAGAGGAGCTAGAAGAAAACCTGGAAGACAACGGCAGAGATGGATAGATGAAATTCCTGAGTTTGTGGGTAGTAAATCGATGGCCATTGTACAAAACAGAAGGAACTGGAAAGTTGCTGGAGAGGTCTTCATCCTGCAGTGGATTGAAAATGTCTGATGAGGATTTGGCAATGGTCAGGCCACATCTTGAGTACTGCATACAGGTGTGGAGGCCTCATTTCACGAAGGATGTAGAACTGCTGGAACAGGTACAGAGAAGATATTGATGAAATATCTTTATCACAAAGGGATGCTCTTACCAAGAAAGGCTTCATTTCAGCAAATTGCAGTGTCTGGAGACTAGGCACTTGTGAGGTGATCAGATTAAGGTGTTTAAGGTTTGGAATGGCTTGAGAAAACTCAGTGATGGGATGGATAGGTGAAATGGGAATTTTTTTTTTAATGCTATATAAGCTTGGTTTCTCAAATCATTTGCCACTATATAATATTATGTCCACCTGGAATACGTAAAATTCCAAGTTCTGGTAAAATTCTGAGATTTGGCAGTTTGACTGATTGTCTACATTTCATTTAAAGATCCAGTATTAGTACTGGTATTGGCAAACTGATGCACAGTAGCAAAGCTTATATAGCTCCAACCAAAAAAAAATATATATATATTTACCAGGTTGTTATAAAATAAGTTTCCCTATTCAGGAGACCCTAGTGTCAAAACGGTTAGAGTTAGTGCTGTGAAAATCGGTGGGTATGTCATGGGGAAGCGATTTGGAGAACAAAAAAAAATAGTTCAAATTTCTGCCACCAGAGGGAAAATGGCGCTGAACATATGTAAAAGTTGTCATTTACTTCAAGTCTCTACTTACGCAAATGACATCCTGTTAGATAAAAGCAGAAAGTCCACCGTCAATAACCATTATGGCTCTTTCAAAAAAGGAAAGTGCTATTTTAGTAAAACTGTTCTACCAGAATAATAGTAACGCTAATGCAGCACTATGTGAATATTGGAAACTTAGAGGTTTGCATAAAGGACCTTTGACATCAGTGGAGCTTCGAAAACTAATAAAGAAATTTGAAGCAACCGAGGAGTTAGGTGAATTCCAGGCAGGGGACAACCACATATCAGAACGGAGGTAGTGGATGAAGCGGCAGTTGCAATGGTCAGAATGCGAAACACTACCAGTTAATAGTGCCAAAGGTGTGTCAAGAGACTTGAACCTTCCTTGGTCTACTGTACATAAAGTGCTTCGAATAATTTTACGCTGGTTCCCCTACAAGATTCACTAATCTTGTTGCCAGTCTCTGTACTCATTCCAACAGCTCACATCCTTCTTAAAACGAAGCCTCCAGACACAGTTGTATACAGTACTCAAGGTGTGACCTGACCATCGCCTTATATAAGGGGATAATCACCTCCTTATCCCTGACAGAAAAATTCCTGTATATCATTGACAAGACACCATGAGCTACTCTTGCAGACTGTCTGCACTACTCAGAAAACCTCATATCTGCCTGCACAACCACCCCCAGGTTTTCATTCTCTACCACTGTCAGTGTAGTACCACACAGTTGATACATTACACTGGGGGTTACTGCTTCCCATATACAGTACAGTAAACCCCCCTATTTGCGGGGGTTACGTTCCTGAGAAATGCCGCAAATACCGAAAACACGAATACTGAGTTATGGCTCCCATAGTAATAAAGGGGTTCCATTCCAAAGTATGAAATACAGTATATAAGAAAAACTAGTCTAAAATTGTGTTTATGTATGTATTATATGTACCTTCATAATATGACTATGTACATAGACAGTACATAGTGAAATGCACGCATATGGCATCGAAATGAAAATAAGAAACAATTTAATATTAAATGTAATATTTATTAGAAATTTCAAACAAATCTTTCAAACCAGCGCCTTTGCTAGCTAAAAAAACTTATCCCGCCAGAGCTATCACCAGTTTTGCTAAAGTGTTGATAAAGGAGTTTTGCCTTTTCACGAATGATGAGTGAACTTAACGGAATTTTATTTTGAGTTCGGTCTTCTATCCACAGATTTAAAGCTTTTTCTGTTTTTTCTAATTTAACATCACAAGTTATAGAGCAAATTTTTGAAGCAATTAGCACGTTTTCACGGACACTACGGCGGATTTTTTCTTCTGATTTTTTGATTGATCGTACGGTTGACTCATTGATTTTATAATGTTTTGCTACTGAGGAGACACTTTCACCATTAGAAATTTTGTCTAATAACTCAATTTTATTCGCTAATGTCATCACCTTCTTTGATCTTTTCACATTTCCCTTGTTATTAGCAGCCATATGGGTTAGAAAGAACTTGTCCACAATAAAGTCACTTTCTTCCGTTAACACACACTCGAAAAAGTCTGTTTTACACTGCAAAACGGTAGATTTATCACTTTTGTAAGCATATCAATTTATAAATTGATAAATTTATTCAATTTATAAGCATATAAATTAAAAGCAAATGACGAAACCTTCCATGACAAGCACATAACACACACTGAACAAGGATTAGCAAGAAACATCCACGCCGGGATTTTGTCACCCCTCTCCCCCCACCCACTGAGCGCTGTTTTGACCGGGAAAGATAATTTTAGCCACGCCCATCTTTTTTATGGCAGAAAATGTTCACGGCGCTTTAAAATTCACATTTTTTTAGGTTTCATTTTATATTAAATCAGCGACCGCAAATACACGAAACCGCGAATACAGATACTGCAAATAGCGGGGGTTTACTGTACTTTACATTTGTCAATGTTAAATTTCAGTTGCCACCTCTCAGCCCATCTGCTCGACTTTTCTAGATCTGTTGCAGCAAATACTGTCATTAGTGATACTAATTAATAACCCTGTCAGCCGTTGTATCGTGCATGAAAACTACGGTCTCCAAGCATTACCTTTCTTGCAGCGTGGAATAATGTGATCTCTTAGAAGAGTGCAGTACCATGCACTAGTTACCATACACCTTAAAGGCCATGAGGTGTAGCCTCTTCAAAGAAAAATGGTCCGATTATAAACTCTGCTATGAATTGACACCATACTGTAATGTATGGACTTTGTAGTGATCTTTCATGCACAGCAGATGGATAAGAAGTTCCCCATATTTGGCATTTACAGCCCCATGAAGAGTGAAATTGCCTCATCAGACCACAAAATCGTTCGAGCCCATATATTGTCAAGTTCCATATGAGCCAGAAATCATAGAGCAGTCTATTCGTTGTTGCTGATCACAAGACTTTAGTTCTTGCACTACTTGTATAAAGCCTTGAATGGTTTAAGCAAGCTGAGTGCTGATGGGATTCTTCCTCTTGCTCAGAATAATCACCTGAGATGGCATAAATTCAAATTGAGGGAAGACAGTTGTAGGATAGATGCGTGGAAGTTTGCCTTTAGCCAGCGTGTGGTTGATTGCTGGAACAAATTTCTATCTATCATTGTGGAAGTTGATAGCTTAAATAGATTGAAGGCAGAACTAGACAAACATTTGGAGCCAGTGGATGCATGAAATTAGATTTTCTTTTGGCTGATGCTATATAAGCTTGCTTTCTTGCATCATGTGCCTTTACTAATGCTAAAAATGGTGCCCCTCCCCATGTTGATCGACAAGTGAGGGAACTGCTCCATTCAACATTCGGAAATGATTGCATCATTTCTAGAGACTTTCCGCAGTTCAGGCCAGCCTGATTGGCAGATCTCAATCCCTGTCATTTCTGGCTATGGGGATACCTGAAAGACAGAGTTTACTGTGGCAGCATACAGATTCTTGTCGATTTGAAAGCAAGCATTAAACAGCATGTGGTCAACATCCCCATTGAGATGCTACATGAAACTGTGTCGCATGCAGTCCTCCGTTTTCAGAATGTCATCTCAAGTGAAGGAAAGCACATAGAATAGTATCTGTAGATTTCTAAGTTCTGATATTAAAATCTAATCCTAAGTTAAGTATTTCATCTCATGTTTACAGTGCTAATTTCTCCCCTGGTGGCAAAAAAATTAGTTTAAAAATTTTTAACTAATTTTTTTTCTTCTACAAATTTCTTTCCCATACCCTAAATAACATACTCACCGATTTTCACAGCATTATCTCTGGCCGTTTTGACACTAGGGTATCCTGAATAATGAAACTTATTTTATAACCAACTGGTATATTCATTTTCTCATTTTGTCTAATTGTTTATCCATTTCTTTAAACTTAATGAAACTACTCACTTTCACAGCACTGAATGGGAATTTATGCTGACAATTAATCTCTGTTCTGGTTGAATGCAAATTTCTGTATATCTGTTCCAGCCATCCTTTTTCAGTTTGAATTTGTGTCTCTTTATTTATTTTATAGCTGTATTTATTTTATTTAACCCTTTTAAAGCCTTTGCACTTCATTTAGGTCACATGCAGATGCCTAGTTTCCATGACTGCAATTTACAGAACCCTCCAGTCTTTCTTTGGTAAGATTATCCTTTTGTGTCCTCATCTAATCTTGTTGCCCTTCTGCACATCATTTCCAAGATCTATCTCCTTCTTAAAATGAGGTTTTCAAACATATATGCATTATTTCAGATGTGGCTTAACCATTGTTTATACAATGGAATAGTCACTTCTTTCTCCTCACAGGCGCCTCCGTAGCCAGGTGGGCAGGAGCAGCAGTGCGTAGCATATGCTTCTTGATGAGACTGGGGTTCGAGCCCGTGACCACCAAATACGGAGGATGCGGAAAGGTCAGGGAATGACCACCGCATATCCCTGGAGCAATATGGTGTTAGTTGCTAATGCTCCTAAAAACCAAAAATAACAATAACAATTCTCCTCACTAACAAAGTTTCTGTTTTATATTGACAGAACTCCCATGACCTGTTCTAGCACCTGTCTGCACTGCTCAGGGAACTCCCCAAGATTTTTTTCATTGTTGATCTATTTTGAGTGTGGCATTACCAAAATGGTATGTTATCCTGGGATTATTGTTGCCAAAATTCAGTACCTTCCATTTGAGCAGGTAATTGAGAAGTTCCATCTCTTGATGTTTATACCTCACTTACTATTTATGAGCCCATCTGCTTAGTTTTTCTAGATACTCTTGAGATAGCATACCCTGATTACTGTAATTAACCATTCTACTTACCTTTTCATTGGCAAAAATAGACATAAAACTTGAAATTCTTACCCCAGTATCATTAATGACTATTAAAAATAGTAAAGGGTGTCCAACAACAACCCCTCTCAATAATTTGTGAGTAACAGTAGCTATATTAGATCTACTCTTTAACTCTTATCACTTAATTATTCATTTATCTAATATTTATCTTTAATAATGCATCATTGCACCAGTTTATAAAATAATCATTCATGTGGTGCATTTGAAAGGCTTTATTGAAATCTAAGTATGTGATGTCAAAATTATTCTTTGCACCCAGTTTCTTTGTGACGACTTCATGTTAACTGATCACATTAGTCAGCCATGATTGTCCCTTAATGTTGTGACTGCTTTATAGTTCCATTCCTATAGACATGACCTTGCACTACTCTTTAACTCTCTGTTCCATAATTTTACCTGGCACAAGTAAAATTTTCAAGTCTGTTACAACCTTTGAACTACCTTTGTGAATACGAGATGAATACATTTTCACATCTTCAATCTGTAAGGATTTGTTCTGAATCCATGAATATTCTCTCATTGTTATAATTGAATATTTGATTACCTCTTTTGCTGCTTCTTTTAACATTATGTTGAATCTGGCTACCAAAAAAGTTTGTGGGCAGACCAAGCTAAAATTTACTTAGACAGCCTTTGTCATCATGGAAAAGTGTAGTATAAAATCAAAACCATTAGAAATATCAGCATAGCTGTTCTTGAATTTCTCCGCACTTTTCCATAGAATTCGTTGTAACATAATTCTAATTTTCATTAATAATATTGATGATGGTATTACAGGTTTATAAGAAAATTTGATGCCAATAAGGTGAACAAAGCTGCTAACAATATTAAACAGGCAGATTATTAGTTATTTTTTCAGAAATTAGTTGTTCCTTCATTATTCATCAAAATTCAATCTCATTTTTAAATAAAAATAGATTCCAAGAATAGAACTACATCCATAGCATATCTGGAAAGAGTGGGTTTTAAAAATCTGAAAGTTATGTATAAAGTTATGTATAAGAAGGGCAGTGCCACGTAGTAAGGTTGTATCTCTGTATTATTATTTTTTATAGATATTTGCCTTTCAGTAAAATGAATATTAGGTATACATTACTGAACTTTCTAAACTGTATTTAGTTAGGATTTCAGCCCCTTTATGTTACGGTTTTCTTGCAGATTTCTCCAATGTATAATTATTTGCTCCTCGTTGCTCCTTAAAGCTCTTCAAACAGAGAAGTTTTTCCTGATTTATTTTCTGCTTTATTAGTTTAAATTGTCATATTAACTTATTTTCTAGAGTAGCTTTATATTCCTAGTTACATACTTAGTTTAAAGTTTAACTTAGACAGAGATTTTGTAGATATTACTTAGTATCGGTAACAGTATCAAATCCACGTGTCACAAACCAAATTTTTTTTTAACCAAATTTAGTCGATTTATTAACCAACTGTTATATCAAATTATCTTCTATAAGTAGATTATAGAGCTAGTCAGGATCCTTAGTTTATTCTAAATTGAGATAGCGAGATTTGGAAGCTAATCAATACTTACGAGTCCGTAGAAATACCGTTCGTGAATTCCCGCCATTTTTACACGATAGCATAAGCTTAGTGTCGTATAGTGCATAATATAATATTGTCAATTAATCAGTAAATCTATTAATCTTGATAAACTTTATTGTCAATTAAATTGTACTTTTAACTCTATATATATATATATATATATATATATATAACGACTTAATCTAACAAATAATTAATACATAACTATAGTGGTACACGTGATACGGAAGTTGTATAAAGGGAACTCGTAGAAAACACTAGATACCGAAAAAAATATATATATAACATAACTGTTTTGGGATATAACTTAAGGATTTAATTTTTGTTTTGAATTTTATTGAATTAAATCGGAATCATGACTCTGACCAGAGCAGCAAAGCAAAAGGCTCAAGCTAATGGGAGTGCTGTGGTTCAGGGGAGAACTGAGGGGGGCAGTTGCCCTCTGAATCACAGTCTATTAAAATGCACTGTTTGCTTGATGTTTGCGGAGCAGTCGGGTACGGGATATGATACTGCCAAGGGGGTTGTCTTTGTGTGTGCACGATGTAAGGAGTGCAAGGAAATCAGGCGACAACTCAGCGTTGTTATGGGCCTTTATGAGAGCTTGAAGGACAGGGTGGATGCCCTCGAAGGAAATAAATTGAGGGGCCCATCAAGCTCTCAGCTGCCCACATCAACGCCAGAGCTTGCACTTGGTCATCAGGCAACACAGAAGCAGCCCCCTAGGCAGAATGCGCTGGTCCCACAGGAACTAGTAGTTGTTGGTGACTCTATTGTCAGGGAAACGGGGAACATCCTTTGTAAAAATGATAGGTGGAATAGGACCAGGGTATGTCTGCCAGGGGCAAAGGTTGATGACGTTGTAGAGCGGATGTCATCTTTTAAGGGCACAAAAGGTGATATAGTTGTACACGTTGGCACTAATGATATTAAGAGTAGGAGACCGGCGGAATTACTTAGCAAGTACAGGTCACTGTTGAAAAAAAGCTGTGAATTAGGGTTGAACTTGAAAGTGTCTGCAATTCTGCCCAGACACGATAGGAGGGAGTATATGATGAGAGCCTTGTCGATCAATTCGGCCCTGGAGGGATTGTGCAAGGCTCAAGGGGTAGAATTTTTTTCAGCCTTGACTGTACTTGTTAACAGGAGAGATTGCTTCTACAGGGATGGGATACACTTAAATAGAAAGGGTGCAAGAATTTTTGCTGATGCTGTCGAGGCAGTGTTAGGTGGGTCGGAAAACTGCTAGTTGGGGGGGATACAAGGACTAATAGATTAACAGTAGCCAGTGGCAGAGGTGGAAGTGATTCTTGCACTGCTTCTATTGAAATGAGCAGAAGTCTGAAAAACAAAATGCAGGATATTTCAGAGACTGCTGGTAGTCATTGCGGTACAGGTAAACACATGGGTTGTGTTAGGGTAGCTAAGAATAGAAACAGGTGCATGTATACCTGCGTGTACACCAATGCTAGGAGTTTGGTAAATAAATTTGATGAATTTGAGGTATTGCTCAAAACATCAAAGGCAGATATTGTTGGGATATCAGAGACGTGGTGTCACACAGATATAAGTAATGCGGAACTGGAATTTGGGGAATACAATGTGTATAGAAAGGATAGACAGGACAGGAGGGGAGGAGGGGTTATGCTATTAATTAAGAAACACATAAAGTCCAAGGAAGTGAAGCCAGTCGACATCGATGGACAGGGCAGCGTCGAGTCAGTTTGGTGTGACATAAGCATAGGGAAATCAAAATTGAGAGTAGGAGTGTGCTATAGGCCTAATGACTCTGATGAGTATAATAAGATTTTGTACAGGGAAATAGTGGGCCAGTAAATCAGAGAGTCTTATAATGGGGGACTTTAATTTCCCAGATATTGACTGGAATTTGTGGGTTGGTCACTCGCACACTAGCAAGGCTTTTGTGGATTTATTGGATGATTGTTTTCTACATCAGCATGTTCGTGAGGCAACAAGAGGGAGCAATACTCTTGATCTGATTATCAGTAGTGATTCTTCATGCATTAAGAACCTGCAGATAAATGAACCACTAGGTGGCAGTGATCACAGTGTGTTGAAGTGGGATTTACTCAAGGAGGTAACTACCATCAGAGGTAAAGGGAAGGGTTTTTGTTTTCGTAAAGGCGACTATGATGGTCTGAGACAGTATTTAAATTCTATACAGTGGGACCAACTGATGATGTTACCAACAGCAAACTCAAAATGGGAAGCATTCAAGGAACTAATCTTCGAGGCTACCAGGCTTTACATACCAACTAAGAAATATTGTTCAAGGTTTAGGCCTAAATGGTTGTCAGATGAACTAATGAGACATGTGGCAGAGAAGAAAAATGCATGGGATACATACAAATTAATGGGTGACATGGAAGCCTATGATAGATATAAGTTGGTCTGTAACCAAGTCACAAAGGAGATTAGGCAGGCAAAGGCAGACTATGAAAAATCCTTGGCAAAGGATGCAAAGAAAAACAGAAAAGAGTTCTTTACATACTTGAACTCGAAAAGGAAAGGGATGAATCAGATTGGTCCACTGGATATTGATGGTTCAACAGTTGAGGATCCTGCTCAGGTGGCTAACAATCTAAACGAATATTTTGCATCTACATTCACGCATGAGGAGTTATTCAGGAAGGAGAATGATGTAGGTAAAGTAAACATTGTCAGTGAGCTGGATGATTTTGTAATAACTGAGAGGAAAGTGGAGGAGAGATTGTTGAGGATAAACATAAAAAAGGCACCTGGGGTGGATGGGATCTATCCAGTTATATTAAAGGAGGCAGCAAAGGAAGTATGCAAACCCCTAGCCATAATTATGAGAGCTTCTTTGGACTCAGGGGAGGTACCCATAGACTGGAGATGTGCAAATGTAACCCCAATTCACAAAGGAGGATCAAAGGCTGACACAAGTAATTATAGACCTGTTAGTTTAACTTCTGTTCCAGGTAAATTAATGGAGGCACTGGTTAAAGAAGCACTGCAGGATCATCTAGACAAGAATTCAGTTATAGCTCAGACGCAGCATGGTTTTGTTAAGGGCAGGTCTTGCCTGACCAATTTGATTGGATACTATGATGTAGTCACAAAAGAACTGGATGCAGGGAATAACTTTGATATTATATATTTGGATCTTAGAAAGGCTTTTGATACTGTTGCACATGGAAGACTGCTGCACAAATTGGAGCAGTGTGGCATTGGAGGCAAATTGCTGCTATGGATAAGGGGATGGTTGAGTGGCAGAAGACAGAGAGTGGTAATCAATGGACACTGCTCAACGTGGACTAATGTTATTAGTGGAGTTCCTCAAGGTTCAGTGTTGGGTCCGTTGTTGTTTTCGGTATTTATGAATGATATTGATGATGGGATATCAAGTTTAATGTCCAAGTTTGCAGATGATACAAAGGTTGGCAGGGTCGTTAAGGACAATACTGACGCTATGCTGCTGCAACAGGATCTGGAAAGGTTGAACAGATGGGCTGAGAGGTGGCAAATGAGGTTTAACATCGACAAATGTAAAGTGCTGCATATGGGAAACAGTAACCCCAGAGCAACGTATCAACTCTGCGGTACTACACTGACAGTGGTGGAGAATGAAAAGGACCTGGGGGTAATTGTGCAGGCAGATATGAAGTTCTCTGAGCAGTGCAGACGAGCTGCAAGAGTAGCGCATGGTGTCTTGTCAATGATATACAGGAATTTTTCTAGCAGGGATAAGGAGGTGATTATTCCCTTGTATAAGGCAATGGTAAGGCCACATCTTGAGTACTGTATACAGGTCTGGAGGCCTCATTTCAAGAAGGATGTAGAGCTGCTTGAACGGGTACAGAGAAGGGCAACAAGATTAGCAAATGGAACAAAGGGTTGCTCTTACGAAGAAAGGCTTAAGTTTTGCAAATTACAGAGTCTGGAGACTAGGCACCGGCGAGGTGATCTGATAGAGGTGTATAAGGCTTTGAATGGTTTGAGCATGCTCAATGCCAATGGGATTCTTCATCTTTCTCAGAATAATCACCTCAGAGGGCATAAATTCAAATTGAGGAAGGACGGATGTCGGATAGATGTGCGGAAATTTGCCTTTGGCCAGCGGGTGGTTGGTTGGTGGAACCGACTTCCATCACTTGTTGTTGAAGTTGATAGCCTAAACAAATTTAAAGCTCAACTGGACAGGTATTTCGAACTAACGGAGGGGTGAAATGGGAGCGGTTTTTTTTTTTTTTTTTGGCTGATGCTGAATAAGCTTGCTTTCTTGCATCATATGCCTCTGCTAATGCTAATGCTAATGCTAATGCTATTTATTCTTAAAATATGAACTCAACACTATATATGGTATTATTGCCAAACAAATATTAATGCAGCTATTCTGTTTTAAAAACAAACTTCCATCTGGTGTTATGAATCTGGGTGGTATGAATAAATTCAAGAAAGGATTAGACAAATTGGTAGAGGAGTTGTGCAGATGAGGTGGTTAGTTTTTTGTGGCTGACACTGTATAAGCTTTCTTCCTTGCATCATTTATTCTACTAATACTAATAGCAGTTGCTCTCTTTGCATAGAAAGCACTGAGCAAGTGAGTTGTAAAACAAAAAATTGACTTTATAATGCTATACAAGTAATGTGTTTTAATTGAAAACATATATATTTTTAAATTTAAATACATTTTAAAATGAAACTATGCACTAGCATATCTCATATTTCACGTATCAGCATGCCTACTTAAGATAAACTCCTCTAGTAACATGCAGCAGAAAATTGTTATGCAAGCAACATGTATGCGTCACGTATGGCTTGCACTATTTCCTAAAATTGGTAGAGATCAGTTTCAATCACAGAGACTATACTTGATTTTTTATGGGAATACTTTACCAGTTCTGTCACAGTTAAAAAAGAAGGTTTCAACCTGCTTTTTTAACTGTGAATCATTTTTAAGTTTAATTAAAATTGTTTTTTAGCAATCTGCATGTTATGGTCATATTTTTTGCAATTATTTAATTCTTCATTTACACATATATAAAAAGTTCAGTTTATTTCAGTTGGAAAAAACCTATGATACCAAAACTTACCTACTAATTGTTTTGATATGATTGGATATTAAGAAATTGAAAAGAATTAAAACTTAAGTACTTTAATTTCTTTCATCCTTGGTTCATCATTAAATCATTTAAAAACAACTAGGCAGATAAATAGTGGAAAGGACTCAAGACAACAAACTTTCTTGATAAACATATCAGTTCATATATGAAAAGAGAAGAGTGATACTGCATTAAATGGAGATCAGTATTAGTTCCCACATTGCACTGTTGCCCCAAGATTTGGAAACTCTTTGTGTTTGAGTTGCCATTTCAAAAAAAAAGTTCATTAGTAATTTGATATTAAGAACACAAAAACATAAGTTTTTGGTAGTACAGTGGTACTACCATTATAACAGGAATTATAGTTTAGCTGGAATTGTATCATATAAACTATATTATTAATATCTTGGATGGTATATCTGAAGCTGTCCTTACAGCTGTTGAAGAAGGTGCCAAGTTTATTTTAAGAGAGAAAAGATTAGAACTATACCTGTGTTTTTAAAAATATTTTTTAACTTTCTAGTAAACAGTTATTTCCATGTCCTGTCCATGTGTGCCATGGGTAATGGCCAACCATAGTCTAACTTCAACAGTGAAATGTGCAGGAGTGCCATCATGTTGGAACCAATTGTCCTCCTTGTTGTCAGTATGATGTCTTCCAATAGTACAGTGCATTCAGTGGTGGCAGTGCATTCTCCTAGAAATTTAAGTAGGTTGGACCTAAGAGTCCATTTTATGAAAAATGGACTCTTAGGCAGTCTGGAAAATGAAATGGACCAATTACATATTCTCCAAGAATGAAAGCTGAAATATTCACAGAAAATTGTTCCTATATATGCTGAAGATAAACTTCATGAGGATTTTCAATGACCTGCCTATTTCTATTCTGGTAATTAAAGATTCTGTTGTGAGTGAATGTGCACTCATCTGTGAATAATCAAAAACATAAGATCATCGTTACATTTCTTTAGAAGCCAAGTACAGAATTCCAACTAGGAGGCTGGATCACGAGCAATTAATTCTTGAATGTGTTGGAAATGGAATGGGTACGGCTCAGCTTCATGTAACGTCCCATGTGGAACATTCTTTGATACTCTCCAGTCTTGCGAACAAATATCTTGCTCTTATTTCAGGCTATTCCACAGTATTTTTTTTTCTATTTCAAGAGTATATACATGACATCGCTGTGTAGAACCCTTGGTAGAACTTTGCATTGATTGTCTGGCCAGGAGGGACAAATTCCTTATGGATAGTCCTGTCAATGTCCAAAAAACAAATCAGCATGGACTTCACATTGCTCCTCACGTGTCGGGCTTTCTTCAGTCGGGATGAAGATGGGCTCTTCCACTGGGATGATTGCTTGGTTTCTGGGTTATACCCATATACCCAATTCTCGTCACCAGTGATGACCATAGAAAGGAAGTTTTGATCACTCCTGGCCTGTTCTTGAAGATCTCTGCTAACTTCCATGTGATGCTGCTTTTGGTCTTCACTCAGTAACCGTGGCACAAACTTGACCGCAATCCTTTTCATGTTCAACTCGTCTGACGAAATCTGCTGACACGTGCTGTACAATAATCCTACAATGCCACAAATGTCATTAATGCTCTGCCGGTGGTCTTCACGGATTGCCGCCTGAACTTTTGTGATATTTTCCGGGGTGGTGCTCGATTATGAACACCCAGAATGATCGTTATCATCAACTGACATTCAACCTTTTTTAAAATGGTTAAACCAGTAGTAGGTCTGCATCTGGCCTAAAGCATTGTCACCAAAAGCTTGTTTCAGCTTCTTATGGGTTTCTGCTGCTGTATTGTTAAGAAGGAAACAAAACTTGATGCAGACACTTTGCTCTCTCACATCAGCCATCGCAACAATCACAAACTACGCAAAATACCACAAAAGAACGGCGCATAAAAATTCAGTGACTCTATCCAGCCCGACGCCACATTGCACACTGATTCACAAAGGATGCATGCAGTGTTACCTAGCACCACAAGTCCATACTAGACATAGTTCCCGCGCAACATTCAAATTTCAGGAACATTTGGGTAGCACCTCTTATCTATTCTGCAACCATCCTTCCTCAATTTATATTCAGAATTGGCCAAAAAAATAAATAAATAAAACAAAATAC